>NC_012867.1:1872500-2172500 GCF_000026945.1 Candida dubliniensis CD36 | reverse complement strand
CTTATACCATCTCTTTATAAGCCACCTAAAATGCCAGACAAAAGGTTACCACCAGCGCCACTGTTTCCTCCAGGAGCTAAGATTCCTTTAATTGGACTAGCAATGGCTTTTGTAAGTGAGTCAACAGTAGCAGCAAGGAAACCACCAAGACCTTGATTACCAAAACTGTTACCATCGCCAAATAAACCAGCAGTAGCTTGGTTATTATCTTGTAATTCAGCTCCAGTAGAGCCACCTGCACGTTTGGAACGAGTGGCAGCAATAGCACCGGCAACTTCTTGTTGATCATTGATTGGAGCAGCAACTACCATGGTGGAAACAAATGCTAAGGCGGTGACAAATTGAAACTTCATTATAAAGGTGTGAGTGTGAGTGTGTGGGGTATTAGAGATGAAAAGGTAGGAGAAGAACAAGAAATTGGAATTCAATCCTTAAAAGAATGAAAACTGGATTCGGGGTTCTATTTATACGTAATGTTGAACGATCGTCATACTAAGACAGAGGGGATTGTTTCATTCAACACTTTTTTCTGAAATTTATGCCCATAATAATCACCTAGTAATAGTGGTTGCGATAATGGGTAAGAAAGTTGAAGATTGCAAAAAAAAAAAATCAAAATCAAAACCAAAACCAAAAACAAAAACAAAAGATCTTCGCAACAACATTCTCATATCAATCAAATTATGACACTGGAAAAAATAAAGAATGTTAGTGAACTTTCTCCACAACCAGAAGAATGTGTTTTACAATATAATTCTGTAACTAAACCCAGCAGAGAAAAAAAAAAAAACCTTAACGCGTAGAAATCTTCAATTCAATACAACAACAAACGCTGATCCAACAACTACTCGTACTAGAGAGATCTCCAAAAAAAAAAATGCTGTTCTTTTGTAGTACATTATCCTGACCCTTTCCTTTTATTTGGCTACTTCAGTGTAGCGGTGATGGTGATAGTGAAATTGTGATTTCCGTATTTGAGTAATTGTTTATAGGATATGATGAACGCAAAGAAAAACCAATCCAATTCTAAATTCAAAACATGTTTTTGATCAGGATTCGACCATAACAATAACAAAGATTTACAGCAACTAAAAAACAAGTCAATTTCAAACATTTTACATTACATTGACAAAGATTGGTTAATTCATCAGTATCCACAGAATGTATTTCCATGATTTTTTGAAATACCTTACCAAAATGTAAGGGAACCTTATATCGTAGTACTTATTAACATCAATGTGTTCCTACTGGAACAAACAAAATTATTGAATGCAATCAAGTTTGCAACTGATGTAGTTAATCATTATGTGTTATAAAATGTAAGATAGTGTGGAGTGTAATTTTCGTAAATTTTTCAACAAAATTTGTCAACTAAAAAAATATTGTGGAAGGCCGTAGCAATACATCAAGTGGGTAACCCCACTAATCAAATTGTACACAATACAAATCACTTTAATCTGCATTTACAATGTTTTTATTTTACAAAGACCTTTAATTATAATTAGCACAATTAGGATATATCTTTGAGTTGTTTGTACTGTGTGTCACATGACATGTATACATAAAATATTTTCTCTATTAAAGATTTTGCAACTTTTACAATTGCGAGAAATAGCATTCACTCAACAAACTTACAGTAAAATCGTTAATATTCAATAGAACACTGAGATAGATTTAGTCTAAGATTTTAATATATTTATATTTATTTATAAGATGGAAAACTTGTGATATACCAAAGAATTGAAACCTGTAAATGATTAAACTATATCCAAAGAATAAAAAATTCAATCATGTAATAATATTGTAATATTCAACCCATAATAATAGTGATAATGGTATTTCCGTTAATTAACTTTTTTCTACCGTATCTATGAGCAAATATTTTGAATAACGGTATAAGAATTTTCTTTTTAAACGATAATTAGAATTGAAAACGAATAAAACAAAACAAAAAAAGCAATATCGCACATTGCTGAATAAAGAAGAAAGAATCAAAGGTATGATTGAATTTGACTAACCGAAAAGACCACTAAACCATGATTTACCTTTTTGAATCAAATCATCGAGTCCTTGTTTCCATTGAGAAAAATAATCACCAGAACCAGAACCTGATGAAGAACCATTGCTGCCACCACTGTTAGCTGGAGGTGTAGAACCAGAATCACCACATGAATCTTCTTCATCATCACCGTCATCACCAGTACTTGCCGTAGTAGTTGCACTTCCGTTTGTATTTCCGGTATTAGTTGTAGCTGGTGCAGACCCAGATCCAGATTGAGAAGGTTGTTTATCAAAACCAAATGACCATCCTGAATTTGCATCATAATTGATAGACAATTCACCATCAAAAAATGGAATAACAGCTGCATTAGCAGTATTCATTGCTGTTAAAGCAGCAGCTAAAACAACTGAAGTCTTCATGATTTATTGTTAAGTATGTATATTATATGTATAGGGGAAAATACTTTTGCGTTCTCTAATGAACCAATTCCAAGCAAAGCCTTACAAAAAAAAAAAAAAATTCTCGAAGATTTTGACTAGAAAGAGGAAACTCATGATATTTTATATTTGTCTTTCCTTTCTCCAAAGGTTACAAGCAATGGTGTAAAAAAAGGGGGGGGGGGGGATGAGAGTGGTAGAGAAGTGAAAGGGGGAAAGGGCTAGGGAGAGAATAACCATACCTTCCATATTGTTGCAAAGAAAGCACTTTTAGCAATCTGAATTTATGGATTATAACTCTAATAATTAAATAGATATTTCCTAATTCAACAATGAAAAAGGTGTTAACTATGGAGTGGGAAAAGAAATAGAAAAAGATTGTCGATTTTTAATTACATATACAAATCAGGTAATAAAAGAATAAAGAGAGAATTTAAAAAAAAACCCCGAATTTCACAATTTTGCAGTTGTTGACTACTCCACACAGTCTACCTGATTTATTTTTTGCCAAGCTTAGAATTAATAAAAAAGGGGCAGAAAGCCAGGAGGTATGCAAGTAAAGGAGATAATAACCAGTCTGGAAAAATTATAGTTGGTTAATAACCTTTCAACCTTATTTTCTCTGATCTATAGATCCAGATGTTTAACCCATCTACAAATATAATCGCTTTATAATTGATTCAAAGTTAAAATGTTGATTTTGAATTCAAGTCTCTTCAAATTATATAGATTCTAGAACCATTTTTCGGTATCGAGTACAAAAAAGGATGCAAATGTGGAGTAATAACAATAAAGTGGGCGACAGGGATAATTCAATAGAAGGAATTAATTAATCGTATATTAAGCAATTCTCTATTATAAGGAAAAAAAAAACACGTCGACAAAGAAACGTTTTGGTACTAATCACCAATAACAATTTGAACATATTCATGATATATTAACAAATGTGGAAATAAAATAAAAAGAAATTTCCACAGTAATTAAGATTTCGCAATTAGGAAATTTTTCTTTTTTTCTTTTGTTGCCTTAAAACCAAATACTTGGTTTACGCTACCAAAATCAAATATCTACAGGAAATATGAAACCCTAGAAAGAGTTGATTAAAGTGAAAAAACTATAGCTTTATTACCATCTTAATAATTTTGAATAGAATCTAAGTGTTATATAATCAATTAAAGTAGGATAAGCAGAAACATACATAATAAATTGATTACATAGGTTTCAAGAGCCCGGTTTTCTGGATTCATGTTGTGTGTAACACTTGTTAATATCTACATCATTTTTCACGTTTGCTTCATTCTTAAGTTCAGTAATATTGAATTTTTTGTTTATCCAGTCATAGTAAACTTTACTTACTAAATTATTCTAATGCAAACTAACATCGACTATTACAACTCCAGAGTTTCAATTATTTAGCATCTACAAGCAATCAGAGTCATTCAAGAAGATTGAAAATATAAATTTTATGGGTATCACTATAAAAATCAGAAAAAGAAACCTAAAAATATCAGTTGTTGCCTAGCAGCATAGAAATATATTAAAAAAATTGAATTGGCACCTAAAAGATACTTGAGTTAATTAAAACAATCAACTCCTTTAACCAATGATGTTGTGCAATAATGCTCCACTGGTACTAAATCCACCTTCTAAAATATTTGAAATAAGACCAATGACTTGTGAAATTGGATCGGATGGAGCAGCAGAAGAATCATCTCTTTTACCAATAATATTGTGCAATAAAGCACCACTGGTACTAAATCCACCTTCTAAAATATTTGAAACAAGACCAATGACTTGGGAAATTGGATCGGATGGAGCAGCAGCACCTTGTTGATCAGCAGCAGGAGCAGCAGACCCAGTGGCATCAGCTTGTGCAGGAGCAGCAGCAGAACCAGATGCTGGTGGAGCACCACCACTACCACTAGCACCGCTTCCACCACCAAGAACACCACCAAGGAGCCCAGAAATAGGATTACTAGAATCTGCTCTAACAGCAAGGTATTCATTATCTTGTGGAATAACAGCAGCTTGAGTAACTGAGGTGGCAATCAATGATGCAGTGATGATATTTGTAAATTTCATTGTATATTTTGGTTTGTGGTAGGCTTTCAATTCAAAGAACTTAGTAAAGACGAATGTACAGTTTGAAAAGGTAAACTTGAAGTCTATCAATATTTTAAATTTTATTCAACATCATAATTCAAAGAAATTCAATCCTATTTATATTGAGTTTTATTGACAAGTTTTTCGACATTATCTGATAAACAACTGTCTATGTGGATGTTACCATTATCAATTTTTATTATTCAATTTCAACTGTCCATTGAAAATCTAAATAACCACAATTCCAAGAAATTCTCATTTGATTTACAATTATAGCTGAATTTGGTGTTTTCCTTTGTTATTATTTACTATTCGATAGTGACGCGATCTGTTGATATACTATCAAAAACAGTAACTTGTTTCGTTTCTATTTGGTGCCAAAAAAAAAAAAAAAGACTAAAAGATCTACATTGTGGACCACTCAAACAAGATTGACAATCTTACATTCTCAAATGAAATTGTTTTGACAGCCTCACACATCTCCAAAAAAAAAAAAAAAATCAACTGGGGTTTTAAAGAATGTTAACCACATTTTGGTTCACGATCATTACATGCTGAAACTCAACTCCACAGAAGGAGAACCATCAGCTTTAGTGTAATTTGTTTGTTTGTTATCCTGATTGCAAACAGAATAGTTTTGAATTTGGTAAGTATGAATAGGCTTTCGTTATGCGAAAAAGATACCTGACTTTTTTTTACCCATACAAGAAACTAGTTACCACAATGCCCATTATTGAATCCCATCAGCTACATCTCTTGTGTGATTGCTAAAGTCAATTCAACAACAAGCACAGTTGTTCTTATCAAAATAGTTTAAACTCCAGACCAAACGAATCCTCCGAGTAAGGATTTCTAGGGGTAGCCAAACTCTGAGACCCCAATAAATATTCTACAGTTTACTGTTTACCTTAGTCTCTATCGTGCTTCCAGGTTTGTTTCCTTTTTAAATTGAGGCACCAGCATATTTAAACTTTAAATAATTACGTCAAATATCTTTTTATTTCATCTTTCTACACAACTTTAAGCCTGAGCATCTACTTCCATATTGTCACCATTATCATTGAAGTTCACTACAGTCTCTTCAACATCGCAAATATCACGAATACTTTGTCTCAACACAGCAGTGGTACCTCTTGGAAATTTATAATCCTTGCATTTCTTGATTCTAACATTTGGTGTAATATAGTTTCTGTACAATTCTGCATCCTTGCCAACTTCCATGACACACACATCGACATTGGAACCAGATCCCAAATCGTTCCAAACACCTGCCAAAATGGCATCTGAACACAATTTTATGGCCTCATCTCTAGTCATATCATCTTTGAAATTTGTTTCCAAAACAGCCATGGCATTTAATGAACCCGAACCCAAACTTTGGTATTTACCAATATCAGTAGACCCATGTGCTTGGACTGACATTAAATGGGCTCCAGTTGGATCAACACCGGCAACAATCAAATATGCTCCCAAATGACCTTGGTATTTGAACAAGTGTTGTTTCAACATAGTAAGCGCTGCAATAACTCTTGGCTGTCTGTTTTGCGATAATGCATGTAGTTCCAAATTAGAGGCAATCAATTGGGTAACCATCTCAGTATCTGCTGCAGTACCGGCACCTGCACACCAAATCTTTGGAGCCAATCTATGTAATTTCTCACAATTCTTATCTGCTACTATTGGACCTGAAGTTGCCCTGGTATCTGCTGCTATCACCACTCCATTCTTGAATTTACATCCAACAATAGTGGTACCAGTGGATGTTGCTTTGGGTGTGGCAAAACCTTTGGAGGTTAAAAATGCGTTTCTTTGATAATTGTCAAAACTTAATCCAGGCATTGCTAGTAAATGTAGAATGAATATGGAATAGTGGTTGATGTATTTTGCCTCCCAAAAGAAAAAATTTGGGTTCTCACTTTCAGTCTTTGTTGTAGTCGTTAACAAGTTTGCCCTCTCACCAATAAGTTTGCAAACATGTGCACGACTTGTATGTTTTTTATGTATGTGGACTTATTGACGCGATTTCAATTAAGTTTTTCGAGTTGGCACTATTATTACTCTTTTAACCAATTCATTTTTTTTTTTTTCTTTTTTGATCCAAACTATAGACTAGACAACGCTGTCAGTTTACAAAGCCACATCCACACCTGAAGATCATTTGAAAGTGCACTTGTACATAGTATATGTGGGACAAATATAATTTTATCACTCCAGCAAAAGTTCGAGTGTTGTTGGTTCCGATAAATGACTGCACTTCGTCGAATTTCCAGCGATATTTACATTTAATCCAAACAAATGTTGGGGAGGTACGATTACTAGATATCAAAGAAAACAACAAGTTGCACTATTTCAACCCTGTAACTTTCCCACAAGGTAGAATTTTTCCCGAGTTTATTACTAGCTCCATTGATAATGAGTTAATATTTCTTCATGATTTCGAGCCATTCAGAAAGACTTTCATAGTACTTGGAGTAGGACCATACGGGGAAGACCCATCCACAGCATTGTCTGAATTGAAAAAGAAATATAACAGTGCCATTGTTCATAACGTTATATTATTTGACACACCAGAAGACAAATTGAAACAACAAGCGAATGAGGTGTTTTTCCACAATGGTACCACTAGTCATTTGACAGCTCTAGAAACAATATTTTGCGGTATAAGTGGAAATTTCTTAGAAAAGCTAGATGCATACGCTTCAGCATATACCAACATCACATTGAGATCTCCTGTTTCGATTACTGACAGCCATGTATTAACAAAGACTATCAATCAAGCACAAAAAAGATTAAGTTCAGGGTCCACTTCATTTAAAGTTTCCTTTAATAGCTCAACGACAACAACAACATCAACAACCACTACAACAACTGGCAGTACTTTGGAAAAATCTAAAACTCATTTGAAGCATCTAGGTAGACAACGAAAGTTAATGGGAAACTTATATCTTTTAGCGGGCAAGTACCATGATGCATTTCAAAATTTTATAGAAAGCTTGACGAGTCTAAAAAAATCCGACGACTTTCTATGGCTAGCAAGCACACTTGAGGGAGTTGCAGTCAGTATAGTGTTAATGCAATTTATTGGCACAACTTATCAACTACCCAATCAAACTATGAACCCGGTGCTACAGGTGTCAAAGATTCGAGGCGGTGTAGACACTACAACGGTTCGGAAAACTTCTGTCGATTCCAATATCACATCTCCCAGAAACTCAATAAACAGCTCCAATGGGTTCAGTTTCAATGCTTTAACTTCTACAATGCCCGACTTTAACAATTTACCAGTGCAAGAACTTTTAAAGATTATCACTTCACGGGTTGTGTACTACTTTAGCATGAGTACAAACGATATTGAAAACATGGTTCCTGACATTGTTTATGTGGAAAGCATTCTTAGAAGAATTAAGTTATTGATTGGCCTCCATTTTTCTAGTAGTATGGAAGACATAGTCAAGGGAACGGTTAAACCTACTTCGAAAGTATCATTCCTGAAAATTGAAATTATCGACGAAATGGACAGAATATTTCAATTGCAAATAACTGATTTGAATATTGTGGATCAATGCAGAATATATTCTGCATTGGCAACAATGTATGCTGATTTAGGATTAAAGAGGAAGAATGCATTTATATTAAGACTTTTATTGGCTGCAATTCTGCCTCATTTAAGTTCTGGAGAGCTTCCAGCACAGTCAATTAGGGATGTCCTTGAAAATATGTTTGTGTTATATGATATCTGCGACGAGCCTGAATCATTTTCTGAAGCGGCAAGATTCCATGGACAGAGTAACTGGACATCCTTGCAAATACAGCTTTTGAGGTTATCCTTGAAAATTGCAGAAAACTTGAGGGACCAAGAGTTGTTGTTAAAATTGTGCACATTATTATTGACTAGATACACGCATTGTTTACCACCTGATGATCAAATAAAACTAAAGAACAAAGTGGATCTGGCTATGAAATCAAATGGTGGTCTAAGTACTCCGTATTGGGATCCTTTCCTAATTCGCAAAGTCAAATTTGTAAATTCAAAGCCTCGTGGCAATTTAATTCCTATGCAAGAGGCGTCAAAGTCTGATGATTCACTGCAACCATTTTTCGATCCATACTCAAAGAAGGAATTAAATAAAACATTTTTGCCAACATTGGTGAAAGATGATATTTCTCAATTGAAAGTGACTTTGCAGAATCCCTTTGCATTTGAAGTTGAAATTCATGAGATAACCATTATAAGCGAAGGCGCACAAATAGAAACTATTAAAAGTTTAATTCGACCTTTGGAATCAACAACTAAACCCCCATCCATTATTCCGAATGGAAACATACTTTATAACAAATTACGTGGTCACCATGGAAAGAAATCCTCTTCAGCAACCCTGGTGGTACATCAAGGCGTATCGCATACAACATCAACACATTCTGCTAGTACTTTTGTTCTTGCTCCAAGGTCAATGGAGAGTGTTATGCTTTCTTTCAAGGCAGTTTCGACTGGACAGGTTAATATTACTGGGTTTGAAGTGTCCATTGGAAATTGCCAGACACAATTTTTCCATATAATAGACAAAGAGAAGTTTGATCATACAATAAAATTGCAAAAAGTGGATCACAAGCCAAAACAGACAACATCAGTGCTAGACAAAGTTGTAAGTAACCTTCAATCTCAGTTTATTTCGGGTAGGGTGACGACAAGTCTGTTGAGTTTATCCATTATCCCACCACAACCTTCATTGACTTTATTGGAAATACTGGCTTCGAATGGCTGCTTGATGTTGCTTGAAGGAGAAAAACATAACGTAACAGTTACATTAGCTAACCATTCTGCTCAATCCATTAACTACTTGACTTTTTCGTTCTGGGACTCAAATATCGAATTTCTCAACAAGAAGCTCACAAATCCAAATCTAACTGCAGCAGAGGTGCACGAATTGGAATGGAAGTTACTCGTATTCAAACCGTTTAGAATCTTGAATAAAGATGTTATAGGGGAAACAATAAACCCCGGTGGGGTAGTTGAACTCGAATGTGAGCTTACAAGCAGGAAGTTGATGAATGATCTGAAGATAATATTGGAATACGCCTATAAATCTGATACCGACCAAAGCTTCATGAAAACTTTGAGTATTCCATTGAATGTGTCAGTAATGCCATCAGTCGACGTTGTTGGTTGTGAAATGTTGCCTGCCATAAGCATCCTGGATAATATACCGCATAATATTGGACAAGCATTAAAGTGTGTTAAGAATGCTGATGATTACTGTTTACTTGTGCTTGACTTGCGAAATTCATGGGGGGAGAGATTGGAATGTAACTTGAAATATAACGAGTTTGAATTGTCTGAACCGATTCAAGCAGGGAAAACACAGAGGTTTATTGTTCCTATTCAGAGAATCGAGATAGATATCACTAAATCCATACCTTCTTTGCGTAACAAACAATTTATCAAAAACTATAACATATCGGACGAAGAGGAAAAGCAAATGAAAAAATTGTTTTGGCTCAGGCATTCAATTTTAGAAAACTTACTAGGGTCTTGGGAATTGGGTAGACGACATGGGATAATTGATTTACGTCCAATTCGATTGACCACCAAAATGGCAAATATCTTGTCTTATGAAAACATCCAGGTTCATAACACTGTGCTAACAGATGATGGTTCGCAAGTGGATTCAATTGGGAAATCTTACAGTTTATCAACTGATCAATTTTATGTGTTAAAAACGACAATATTTAACAAGTCCAAAAAGCCAATTAATGGAATTGTGCGTCAATTACCATTCCCAATACACAATACTCCTAATGTGAGTAATCTGCGTCCTCAACTTTCCATTGATAAAAAAATGCTAGTGAACGGTATTTTACAAAGAAAATTCCCTGAAATTGCCGCTGGAGATCAACTAGCACTAGAAACTAGCTTTGTCATTATTCAGAACGGGGAGTTTGAATGGGGTACAGTGGTAGACTTGTTTAATGAGAAGATCATTTGTAGAGAACAACTTTATATTACAGCAAATTGAAACAAATACAAGTAGAATAAAATAAAGTTCATGGTTTATATACAAATATACGTGTAAAATTTGTTGATTCACTATTTTTTAACACCTTCAATCTTGAATGGTAATGGCTGGGCACCTTCGGATTCCAATTTATCAATGTACCTTTGTCTGACCAAATCATTGAATCTCTTCTCTTGGAAATACTTCACCCAACTTGTAGCGCAATTTTCTTCAAACTCTTTCTTTTCGGTTCCACATTGTTTGTTAACTTTCCCCAACTCCCTAGAATCTAATGAATTATCAATGTAATTTTTATCAAGACATTCGAAAAACCTGTCACGCTTTTCCCAACACACAACACGTTGACCTTTGTTTGGGGCAAACGTTACTTCCTCGCCAGAACTTGTAAAGAAACCCATTGGTGTTGATTGTTATATCTAGTAGCAGTTTCGATTGGTGAATAGTTAGAAAGAATTGTGATTGTGTGCTTTGATTGGATTCTGAGAAAGAGAGAATCAAAAAAGAGAAAAAAAAGAAGATCATATGGTGGAGCACACACCATTGCATTCTTTTATAGATTTTGCAAGAACTTTCCTTTACAATGTACGAACGGGTAATTTGATAGCAATTAAAAGTAGGGATACTCGTTTACCTGGGCCTTGGATTATCCAAACTTGAGTCGATGAGGTTGCGGGGTATCATCAAAGAACTTGTATCCAAATGTTAAGATAAGTCATCAATGTTCTATGGTTCAATGCAAAAAAAAACAAAAAAAACATAGTCAATTCTTATCTTCTAGGCTCTATTCTACATTATATATCTCATTTAACAATTAGCCACCTCTATATTTTCATTCAAGTATGAAGTGAACAAGTATTGGTTGTACTTGGTGTGAAAATTGACACTGGTACTGCATAAAAGCACCCTTCGCTTTCTTGTTCGTTTTCTTTCTAGATTATTCTATAGCGCCAACGAAATCTACAAAAACTGGAACCATTTAAAGTGTTGCACTGAATCGAGATTTCTTTTTAGATAATTTAGTGTTCAACATTAAGAAAAAAACATCAAGCCTAGTACAATAAAACAATGGTAGTGAACAATCCAAATAACTGGCATTGGGTGGATAAAAACTGTCTTCCTTGGTCTGTTGATTACTTTAAAGAAAAATTGACTGATTTGAAAGCGACTGATGGAACAAGCAATGTGCATATTTCTGAAGTTTCATCAGTTGAAGGTGATGTAGATGTGTCACAGAGAAAGGGGAAAGTAATTTCATTATTTGATATCAAAATTGTTCTAACTTTCAAGGGTAATACTGCCAAAGATGGCAATGTGAGTGGATCAATCACAATTCCAGAATTGACCTATGATAGTGAAAAGGATGGTTTACAGTTTGATATATCCATTTACAATGAAACAGCCGAAAATTCGGAAATTGCTGGTTTGATCAAGAAACAATTAATACCTCAGTTAAGAACAGCATTGACGAAATTTGGTCCAGATTTGATTGAAATTAATAGTAAAGATATCCAATTATCACAAGATAAAGTCACTTCAACCTTTACAAAGGCCAATCAAATATCCACTTTTGATAATGAACAAACAAAGAAAGAGCTGAAACCAGTTGAAAAGAAAACTGAAACCCATTCAACTTCAACTACAGCAAAAAAAGTAGTTTCAAAAACCGATTCATCTGCCGTGCCTAAATATAACACCACAACTTTGCATTTGGAACCTTCGTTCAATACTTCTGCAGAACAAATTTATCTTACCTTATTGGACGAAGCTAGAATTGGTGCATGGACTCGCTCTGCTCCAGTGATTGAAAAGTTCCCACCTAAAGAAGGATCAGAGTTCAAATTCTTTGGTGGTTCAGTATCTGGGAAATTTTTGAAATTAGTTCCTAATGAACAAATCGTTGAATTATGGAGATTGGACGATTGGAAAGCTGGACATTTTGCCCAACTAGATATGAAACTAGTCCAAAGCAGTGGTGAAACTAAGTTGGTTGTCAAATTTAGTGGAATCCCAATTGGTGAAGAGGAAAGAGTGAAGAACAACTTTGAAGAAAGGTATATCAGATCTATAAAGATCACTTTTGGATTTGGTGCAGTTTTATAGATAGATAGAATATACATACACATAATCGATAAATAAATGACTTAATCCCTGATTGAGCACCACTTACGATATCCGTTCTCCAGGATTTGTAGCATTGAGGACATCATCAAATGTAATTCCTTTACTTTCCAAGTCAATCTTACGCCGTCCAACCATATACAACTCGCTCAGTCTATCTTTACTTGCATCAGGCTTTATGTGAATGACTTTTTTAAACATCATGTTCATTCTTGCTTCAAATAATTTCAATTCCAGACCCAGCCAAACTTTTAGTATCATATCTTTTTCTGATCTCAATTCCAGATATGCTAAATATAGTGCTGCTGTACAAAGTTCCATGTTACCTATATGATCCACTTGCCCACTTCCTGTACAGTCCACCATCATATCACTCATAATCAAATCAAGTTGCTTTTCTTCATTGCTGTTGGTGTCTATTTGACTGTTTTGAGACTCTTGAAACCTCAGCTTTTCAAAAAATGTTCTAATCTTGGCATGGGTAGATTTATTCATAATGTCTCCTTGCATGTAATGACATCCTTTAACTGGAGTTGCCAAGTTGATATCCACTCCAAGTATCTTGTGTGGCTGATCCTGTTCTTCTAGTCGGTGAACCGCAAATTGTGTCCATGCTCCTGGTGCAAACCCCAAATCGACGATATTTTTGGTTTTCTTGGTGAAGATTTTGTATTTTTTATCTATTTCTTCAAGTTTGAATGCTGCTCGAGATTTGAATAAACTCTGTCGTCTCTTGTTAGCGTACGTATCGTTACTGACCAGATCAATATATTTCCGTACATTCTGCTTAGACTTGTTTCGCACAAATATTCGTAGGTTATTGCTATAAAGATTATTGAATTTAATTGATAGTATATTCATGGGTAAGGGGAATTCAGAAGTTAATTGATGAGCTTTTGGAACATTTTTTTTTTTTAATGCTCTGTTTCGATTCAGCGATGAGGATATGCAATTTTGTGTTGAGAAGAGCCAACAGCAGGAATTCAAGTAAGTTGTGCTTGGCATCGCCGTTGATTACTAATGAAAGAAATGTTTACAATCGTGGTTTGTAGTTAACAAACACTGAATATATGAAACATCTATTCAACTGCCGTACAATGAAAGCAAACCTTATGATTGGACAGAAGGAATCTATCATATTTCATATTGTAATCATTGAAATTTAAGTTTTAATAAAGTGAGCTCTATGAATATACAATCTCTATACCAATAAGAGACCCTGATGAACCTTTATCATTGAAAATCAAATCGATCATATCTACTTCAATGATAATTCACAAGTCTTAATCTCTGTATTATCCCGCACTGAAATTGGAAATTATATCCTTTGCTTTCCGCGTCTTTTTTTTTCTATTAAATTCTATGCCGCATAATCTTGCTACATCGAGTAATTGTTTCCTTGGTGATGGAATTGTATCTTTCTCTCCTGAAAAATCTAATCAACGTATAAAAGCAACTGATGAAAACTCTTTTGGTGAAGATTGAGAAAACGAAAAAAAAGGGACTAAATTATAATCTTTCTTTTTGCCTTGTCATTTTAATAATCATTAAAACTTAATATCACAACAATGTCTGAATCTACTGTTGGAAAAGTAAGTTGAAACAAACAGAATTACGGAACCATGAAAGAGAGATAATATTTTTATACTTTATCGGGATTTTACTTTTTTCAGTACAGATATGTACCAATTGGAAAAAGCAGAACCCTAGTAGTTATGGACATGACTTTCCTGGTTGTCATCGTTTCTACTTCTAGAAGAATTACTAACATTCTTTTTTTTTTTTTTTTAACTTAGCCAATTACATGTAAAGCTGCAGTTGCTTGGGAAGCAGCCAAGCCATTGTCCATCGAAGATGTCACGGTTGCCCCACCAAAAGCCCATGAAGTTCGTATCAAAGTTTTGTACAGTGGTGTCTGTCACACTGATGCTTACACATTAAGTGGGGTTGATCCAGAAGGTGCCTTCCCAGTCATTTTGGGACACGAAGGTGCTGGTATCGTTGAAAGTGTGGGAGAAGGTGTCACCAATGTCAAACCAGGTGATCATGTTATTGCCTTGTACACTCCAGAATGTAAGGAATGTAAATTCTGTAAATCTGGAAAAACTAACTTGTGTGGTAAAATCAGAGCAACCCAAGGTAAGGGTGTTATGCCAGATGGTACTCCAAGATTCACATGTAAGGGGAAAGAACTTCTTCATTTCATGGGTTGTTCTACCTTCTCTCAATATACTGTTGTTGCTGACATTTCCGTCGTTGCCATTAATGAAAAAGCTGATTTCGAAAAAGCTTGTTTGTTAGGATGTGGTATTACTACTGGTTATGGTGCTGCCACCATTACTGCCAATGTCCAAGAAGGTGACAATGTTGCTGTGTTTGGTGGTGGTTGTGTTGGTTTATCTGTCATCCAAGGTTGTAAAGAGAGAAAAGCCAACAAAATCATTTTGGTTGATATAAATGACAAAAAGGAAGAATGGGGTAAACAATTTGGTGCCACTGATTTCGTCAACTCAGCTAAATTACCAGAAGGAACTACTATTGTTGACAAATTGATTGAAATGACCGATGGTGGTTGTGACTTCACTTTCGATTGTACTGGTAATGTTAATGTCATGAGAAATGCATTGGAAGCTTGTCATAAAGGTTGGGGTACTTCTGTTATCATTGGTGTTGCTGCCGCTGGTAAAGAAATTTCCACCAGACCATTCCAATTGGTTACCGGTAGAGTGTGGAAAGGTGCTGCCTTCGGTGGTGTTAAAGGTAGAACCCAATTGCCAGGTATAGTTGAAGACTACATGGATGGTAAACTCAAGGTTGAAGAATTCATCACCCACAGAGAGCCATTGGACAAGATCAACACTGCTTTCGAAGAAATGCACGGAGGTGACTGTATTAGAGCTGTTGTTTCGTTATGGTGACTAGAAGGAGCATCCAAGCTCTAAGGTAGTTAGGACCGAAATATAGGATTTTTTTTATATTAATATGAGGTATATTTACTATCTATAAATGGAAAAAAATGAAACCCCTTATTCAAGATCGGAATCTATATCATCCAAATCTGCAGCATCAGGAATATCCTCCTCATCTTCATCTTCCTCTTCTTCCTCTTCCTCTTCCTCTTCCTCTTCCTCGTCAAGATCATCAAAGTCATCGACGCCGTCCATAACTTCGTCATCGCTGATCACACCAACATACTTCGCATCATCGATTTCTTCATTGTATTCAATATCGCTTGGTTCTTCAATACCTTCCTCAAGTATGTCTTCGACGCTAAATTCGTTTCTCAATTCTGCATAATCATCCATTAACTTTAATCTACCTTGTAATTCTAACAACCTCGGTAATTCTTCGGCTTTTTTGGTCAACACTGCACGTAAACTAGATAGTTTGATGCTTAAGTTTGGCAAGGACGCCATAACTGGACCATGAATTACAAGAATCCATTTGAGCCAAAAACTCACTTGATCAAATCTGGTTGGTTGACGTTGAATCTTCTCACTTAATTTATCCAAAAATGTGACACATGAGTAAGGGTCTAACCTACTGATTGTGTTTTGAATAGTGATAGGATCACGATTCGATAACACCGTTTCTAATAATGCTTGATCGTTGTTTTTCAAAGATTGTGTCAATACAATCGATAAGGAAACACCACTTCTTGCTTCTTCTAGTTTCTTTCTTCTTGATTTTTGCTGTGTAGTCTTATCCATTGCCAATCGATCTAATTTTTCAGCTAAAGATTCTTCTGTGTCTTCTTCATCCAGTTGGCGGTCTTGGAATTCCAAATCTCTGATGTTACTCCCATCACTCACAATGGTGTGTCCTTCTGTATAAAGCTTTGGTGCAGCCACATCATGACCATTAGTCAAATGTTGCGTGACTTTTAAATTTGGTTTGGATTTTAGTAATACTTTGGTTGATTCAAGAACCAAAGAGCCAGTTTCATCAATCCATTTAAGGGTGTCAAAAAATGGAACAGTGGAATTCTCCAACCACGTGAATGTGATTAAGTTATCTTTAGTTGAAACAGCATTGATGAATAGATGTGTATCCTGTGGACTTTTGATTTCTGATTCTGGACGAGATAATTTAATTGTTGCATTAAAAGATCTTGAAGTAACACCAACTTGTTTTCTTTTCTTTTTCGGTACTGGCGTGGAAAGTTGAGATTTGGCGTCTGATAATGGATTATTAAAAATTTCAATATCCCCTTCTTCATTAATAATCACCAAAATTGACTTATCGTCTTTTATGGAAACTGATAAATTGGACACTGATGACAGACCCACAAAAACAGCTCTTGTAATAGTTTTATCGAGTTGGTACAAATTAACAAATCGGTCACCTTTGGCGCTTGTTAAAAACATATCATTGTTTAAAGTTGTTATCGAGTTTACTGGTTGAATATGACCTGGAAAAGTCTTGACAAGTTCCCTTTGTTTGCTATTGAAAAGGTAGATTGCATTTGAACCAAGCAATAAATGTGGTTGAGAATTGAACATCACCGTAGATATTCTACTTATAGAATCAACAGATTCAATGTATTCGCTAACTTTGAAAGAATTTAATAATGTGTAAGAACTCATATCCCATTCACATACATTACCTTCTATATCACAAGACCACCCAGATCTAGTATTTGTTGAGTAATGGAAATCCAAAATTGAGACATTTGCAGAACTAGTCAATTCCAGAACAATTTCGTTTGTTTGAGGAGAATATATCAAGATGCTTCCCTTGGTTAAACAAAGAGCTAACAATTGTATTGATTCTGATGGGATCCATGATAAATTTACTAGTTTGTTTGATTTTTCTAAAGTAAATGACGTATTTAATGATGCTTGCGATGAGGTTGTGGATTGAACTTTGACTTGATGGGAATCAAGGGCAACCATACCAGTTGCCAAGTAGTTTCCCAACTGATCAAATTTTGAACAAATTATTGGTCCTGACATGTCCTTAGGTAGTTGGGATGTTGTGGTAAATGACAAAAGAGAGATGTCTGTAAAATGGCCCTGCAAAGCAAATGTGATTGAAAAAAAAAAAAAATGGAATAACTACTGAAAAAAAAAAAAAAAAAAAATGAAAATGAAAATCGAGATGCCTACAAAAAAAAGAAAATGTCGTCGCATCCAAATCAATAGTATATTCTTACATTCGCTATTAAAGATACACACAGATGAACAACTATATATATAATCATGCAAACAAACTCATGTTCTCAACTTCTTTTCTTCAGGTTCTAGTATTTCGATATTTTTCGTTATGGAAATGTTAATACCTCCACGAGATTGCCTTCTTTTCCTATCATTTAAACCAACCAAGCTTGAATAGCTTGGATTGGTGCTTAAACTAGATTCTTCAGAATCATCCACTTCTTCAGCTTCATCATCAAACAAATGAGAATTATTTGTTGGCTCTTTTGTCTCTTTTAGGAGCTTTTCATATTCCTCTTTATTCATTGTTCCCTCTTTGATTAATTTTTTCATCAACTCGTTCAGAGGCTCTATTGATGGAGGTGTGGGTTGCTCCTCATCACCACCACCGTTTTCATATTCCAACTTTGGGGTGTTATTGTAACTAATTGTTGATGATCTTTCAGTGGCATTATTTAGTTCTTCTGTTACTGTAGCGGTTGTATTCATTCCTCCAAACAAAAATTCATTGATATTCAAATTTCTACTTGGATCAAGTCCTCTCTCAACTAATACTTTTATACTTGCTTCGCCAGTAGGATCTTGTTTAATCTCAGGTAATATATCACCACATTTCAATGCTGCTGCATCCTGAGAGGTATACTCTTTTGAATGAGCTATTCGACTATGATTTAGGAAGCCCTGGGCTGATGAAAAGTTACTTCTTTGACAATTGGGACACGTTAGTCTTACAACAACACCATCAGTTCGTCGATACAAACACCCTAAACTTGGATTCCTGATCCCTGATGCAACTGATGTCGCTGATGGGCGTAAAGATGATGTTGTAGATCTTGTTCGATATGAATGAACCGGTTGAGAAACTAATGATACTCCGCTATTGTTGTCGTCCAAGTAACTGGGTTTGAATTGCGGAGTTGACTCGGGTATTTGTTTGAAATTATCAAAAGTAGATGTTAACGATTTACTGAGTATATCAAAATATTTTGAAGTAAAATCAATGGGTTCATTATTGAGTTTCTTTTCATTGGGGATGTCAAAGAATTTCCTTAACATGAGCATTTGTGATTCGATCTTGCCAATTTCATTGTCAGATATATTTAGTTCTCGATGTTTTAGTTGGATCTCCAAATCTAGTTGACTTGTTAATATTTGCTTTAGTTCTTGATGTGGTATGTCTTGTAATCGATTGATAATGGTTTCCTCTGGTGGTTCAGTGGGGAAAATTTCTGATTCTGATGCATCCTGTTGTTGTTGCTCATCCTCAAAAGGGAAAGAATTTGGCACTTCTAGTTGTATGTCGTCATTTAATTGAAGTTCGTCACTATTCATTGTGGAATGGGATCACTAGATGTACTAAAAGAAATGTGGTGGTGTTTCTATTGTTTTTTTTTTTTTGCCTTCGGTTATCTACTATTCTATTTTCTATTCTGTATTTATTTATTATTTTTTCTTTTCTTTGCTGTTGTTACTGTTTTTCGTAAAAATACTGCATACAGTAGTATCCGTTGAAGATTTTGACATTTTGGCGGTGGCAGGGGATGTACTTTCTTGCGGGTTGACCTAGTTACTAAATATCGTCTTGTTATTGGTATTTCTACTATTGAGATAGTAATATTTGTTGTAGATGATCTATTTGATGGTGTTTTATTTATATTTTGTATCTTCAAGAGATCTAATATTATTATTGTTTATTGGGACAAAAAAAATATTCTACAAATGTTGCACTCATTTTTTGACATCATTTCGCTGAATTATTATTCTAAAATCTAAAAACAATTTATACAATTTATGCACGTAAAAAGTGGTTTACATACACTAAGCACTGCCAGTAGCTGTCGATGTTGCCGTTCCAGAAATCAGAGCTGGTGGATTAGGACACCAATCTTTAAAAGTATCCCAAGCATCATTCAATGGATAATCAGTGTTGGAATCTTTGATTGCAATCACTACGGGGATGGCACCACCAGTAGACATGGGATAGTACCGATGACCGACAACGTCCAACAAACAATAAATGATTCCTGAGTGCAAAACAATACTAATAACTTTTTCGTCAGGTGAATCATTAAAAATGTCCTGTAACAAAACCGCAGCACGATAGTCGCAATGTTGATCACTTTCTGATTTATCTGGCGACCAATTTTCATCCTGTTCTGTGAATCCTGGCTCAAATTCAAAACTAGGGACATAATTCTGAATAAAAGATTTACTGTGACGTTTGCTTTCAGAATCAATTCCATAAATCTCACGTGCAAATTCTTTGATCAATGGGGTTTTATGAGGTAACCCATTCCATGTAATATTCCACGTTTGTAAAGTTCTTCTTAAGGGACTCACAAAAAATTTCTCCGGTTGAGGGAAATCTGGAGTGTCTTTAATTCTTTGATGAAGGTTTTCGATTTGCTGTACACCTTTTGGAGTCAATTCAGCATCTTCCCATACTACTCCATCACGACCTGGTTGTTCAGCCCAGTAGCAATTCCAATCAACACGAGAAAAATTGCTTGGTGCTACATTATGCCACCCTTGGCCATGTCTTTGCAAAAAGAACAATTTTTCATTTGAGGCCAAGTTGCTAACAACATCATTCCAAGAATATTGACTTTTCAAACCAAAATTGTTGGTATCATCTACCTGTGAAACAGGAATATTGGGATCTGATTGGGCAAAATAAGTTTTTGATGAAGTGTATTTTGGAAGCGATATTGTGGTAGCGACATTGAACAAAGTCCAAAGAGTCCCCAAGGCCAAAAACTGTTGCATAATTGAAATGTTTATTTCTTAAAGCTTTAACTATTGATGTGAACTTTTCTTTCTTAAAAAGTGGAAAATCACCCCTACTTATAGAAAACAATCATTCTAAGAGTCTAATTATAATTCAAATTTGAATTCATATGTTCTTCCTAAAAACGGGGACCGCAAGCACAACTTTCCGGGAGCAGTTACAAACCATATTGTTCTTCGGGTTACTATGTCAACAGATTGCTATGAGAGGCTCATAGAATAGTATTTAAATTGAAACAATACCCTAATATGGTTTGTATACTATACATTCTTGCTATTAAACGTGGCCAATGTCATGAAATTGGAAAATTGAAGCCATTCCCTCGGTCCGGCAGGGAGAAAAAGAAATTGACAGCTCTAAAAAGAGCCATTTGACAATCTCATTCTATTTGAATTTATACATTTTAAAGTATACAAAAGCTATTGGTTATTTACTCAGCAATAGTACTGTAATGACTAGGAGCACCTGAAATCAGGGCTGGTGGATTAGGACAAACATCAGCATAAGTTTTATCTGGTTTATCTAAATCATATGTTGTAGTCTTCTTTTTCTTTTTATGAATAATCACAGGGATTAAACTGCCTGTAGCAATAGGATAATCACGATGACCAACAACCTCCAAGATAGAACCAATTAATCCTGAATGAGACACCAAACTAATCACCTTATCATCAGTTGAAGTTTCCTTGAAGATTTCAGTTAATAACGCAGCTGCTCTATATTTACGATGTTGACCGGTTTCACGTTTATTAGGTTTCCATAATTCATCATCCTCAGTGAACCCATTTTCAAATTCGAAAATTGGCCAATTGGCATGAATGTAAGTTTTATTGTGACGTTTACTTTCTGTTTGAATACCATAAGTTTCTCTAGCCAACTCTTTGATAAGAGGAGTCTCATGTTTCAAATCTTTCCAAGTGAGTTCCCAAGTTTGTAAAGTTCTTCTTAAGGGACTAGTAAAATATTTTTCTGGCCAAGGTAAATCTTTAGTGGTTTGGATCTGGTGGGATAAGTTTTTAATTTGTTGTACACCATTTGGAGTTAATTCAGCATCCTCCCAAACGACTCCATCGCGACCTGGTTGTAATTGCCAATAGCAATCCCAATCAACAGTAGAAAAATTTTGCGGAGCAATATTATGCCATCCTTCACCATGTCGTTGAATATAGAACAATTTCTCATTATCTGATAAACTATCAATAACATTTTTCCAAGAATACTTGTCTATCAAACCAAAATTATGACTGACGTTTACTTTGGATACATCGATATCTGGATCAGATTGACCAAAATATTTGGACGAAGAAGTGAATTTTGGGAGTTCATATGATGATGAGGCAAGAATGACTTGTGGGAATGCCAAAACAGTAGCAATCAAGAAGGAAATTAACATAGCTGAATTCGTTTGAACCATAATTTTTTTTTTTTTTTTTCCCCTAATCAACAAAATTCTAAGAAATTGGGAAGAAGTAAATAGAAATTTCAAAAAGCTATTTATATAACTATAGTTTTTGATTTAAATAGTGGTGGGAAATTAATTTTAGTAGTCGTCGTTGTTGTTGTTAGAGATAGAAATAGTTGGCTGCTACATCGGGCCAAATAATAATAATGCTCCGCAACTACGAACGCACGTGTATGCCACAATTTCAAATGACATTTTTCCAATAATAATCAATCATACATTGTAAAAGGATGAATCAACAATTAAAAAGCCTTTTTATTTTTCTTCAAGTACTAATAATAACCACAGAGGTTTTGACTTGGAATGGAACTTACATTCGCTTTGCCAATGAGTTATTTTTTTAGTGGTTCTCTAAAGAAGCTTGCCAAGTGTGTCAAATCTAAGTTGATTTAGAATTTAGTTTGAGGAAAAAAAAAAAAAAAAAAGGAAAAAACTTTACTAGTAAATCCGAGGCATAAGATTCAATTATTGCCAACCAGGGTATTCTCCCTTCCCTGTATCCACAAAAAAACAATCACCTCTCTGCTACTCATTTTTATTATATCAAATGTCAAGAATCTATAATGATTCATCAATATATTGTTCTGAGATTCCGATTGATTTAAATAGAATCGATAGTAATTTCCTATATCCTTTACTGGAACTATATTTTTGTCCAATATGTCAGTATCCCAAAGCTCCTTGTCAAACATCATATAAAATCGATTACAAATTTTGTAGTAATTGTTTAACTGATTATACAAAAAGTAATGATCCAAAACTAACCAAATGTATCAAGAATTGTTTTACTTGTCCTGAATGTACGATTCTGAATCTAAATATCAAAGTGTTTGATCATGATAATAATGGTAAGGCATTTGAATTCATTTGTGGTTATTGTCAATATAGGTTCAAAACAAATGTGATATATAAACCAAAACCATTATATAAAATAATTATTGATGAAATGAATGATCCATTCCATCGATTATGTCAAGAAATCAAACAAGGTGTTTTAAAACATCGAGAAACTAGAAATGATACTACAACAAAGATTGAAAAAAATATTGATATTGATGAATTACAATTAAAATTACGAGATCTAAAATTCAAAAATGATGCTAATAATGAGATTGCAAGGGGGAAATATCCTTTGAGTAATAAATTGACTACGAAAAAGACATTGAGATGTTTGGATTGTAATAATTTGGTTTTCTCACCAATAATTGAAAATATCCCACCTACTGTAAACAAAGTTGCAGTTAAATTCAATGCCATTGATTATTTACCCACTATAACTATATCAAAAATATTGAATGACAAATCAGATTGGAAAACACATCAAGTCATGCTTCTACATTTCATCAACCCATTGAAAACCAAAGTGCATGTGAATATTAGTATTCCTAGTTCATTACAGATTAAACATACCACCAAAAGCAATAACCTAACCACAACCACAACCACGATTAAATTGACCATTCTTAGAAACGAATTTACTTTGGGTGGTAATATTCCTGGTACAAATTTAATTAAGACTATTCCAACGGCACTTTTAACAACAAACACATCGATTTCCAAATCAGAATTAATACTTCGGAAAGGTGATTCCATGTATAAAGAACCACCATCAATTGAAGAAATTGAAGAAAATTTAGATGATTATATTGAAAAAGGATTAAATTGGTGTACCATTCCTATAATTATTGATTTTAAAAATAATAAATCAAATTTACCGGAAAATTTCTTAATAAGATTACCAATTTATGTTAATTTGAAAAGTGATATTATACCAGTATCATTATCAAAGATTAGTGATAGATTTTCTTTAGGGTATTGGAATGTTATTGAATTGAACAATATAAATATAGTTTAGTTTAATTAAAGTAAAAATAAATAAACAATGTTGTTGCTATTCCTAGAAATCTAGAGTTAATATCCCAGCAATTTTCGCTAGATGTCTTGAATCTAGGATGTTTTCAGCATGATTAGTATTATTATTATTAGTAGTAGTAGTGGTAGTGGTAGTAGTCGTACCATTATTATTGTTGTTGTTATTCCTAGTTGTATTATTCACAGTATTCATTGCTTGACGTAATTGTCTTTGAGTATCTGATTCATCTTGAAAATAGTCATCATCAATCAAGTCATCTTCATCATCTTCAATAGGGTCAATGTTAATATTGTTACTATAATCATCAATTCTCATGGAATCTTCAATTTCATCTATTGTTGGATATTGAGTTTCTTCATGATTATTTCTGCTGGTAGTGGATGCCACATTATCAATACCATCTATTCTTATTAAAGTATCACCCTCATCTATACGTTCTTCATTAGCACGAATAATGGCTTCATTAATGAATAATTTAATATATTCAGATGATAATTCTAAAGTACTCAATGTGATTCTTGTTTGTGGATCTTTGAAAGATAATTCTTTAAAAAGTCTAGCAATGGTTGTCACCGGGATAGATTGATTGATTGATTCATTCTCAATATCATTATGGTTTGACATTATGTGTAGAAGATTGGTCGTATTATATGAATTGGAATATAGTTTTTGTTTGTATATTTTGTTATGTCATTTTTTTTTTTTCTTATAACGCGTCTAGCGTGTACAAGATGAAAAACCAAAGAAGGTTCTGCGTTTACTATTGTGTTGCTAAAAAATTCAGATGACATTAGCAACTTTAAATTCTTTATTATTTATTGATCATGTAAAGAGAATAAGTCAAAGATTCTACCCCCCCAAAGTCTACAAGTACTATCAAATGGTGTTATTTCTTTTATTAATTTACTCAATTCCACACCTAAACCACTACTAATTATTGACTCATCAAACCCAAACCCAAATGTATATTGTTTAAAAATGCCGTATGGTTTTCCGTTCGAGTGTCACAAAAAATACTAACTGAAAAAAATAAAAAAATTGCGATGTTGGTATATTAATATCATCTTGGTCTTACTTCTTCATCTATATTCTTCGTTTTTTTTTTTTTTCATAATTATTCAATAACAAATCAGCAACAATGACACCCCCAAAACAAAGAAGAGAATCATCTTCATCAATCACAAATATTCTTACATTAAATAATCTTGATCTTGGACCAACAGGAAGTGTAGGAGCAATATCTGAAGAACCCAATCATCCTTATAATCATCATCTTGAAGATTCAGAACATTACCATACTACTCAAGTTGAAATAGAAAGTCATTTTTCTACTGATGATGAAAATATTCATTCTGGTATTGCTAATGATGATCAAGTTAGTCATTTACCCACAATCAAAATAAAATATCATCGATCAAATTCAGTTCATTCTATATCATCAACCAATTCAATTGATGGTACCATTGGTAGTACTACTAGTGGTGATATTTCATTATTACCAACAATTAAAGTTTTAGGTACTGGAGGGACAATTGCATCAAAAGGAGTATCATCCCATCAAACTGCTGGATATGAAGTTGATTTAACTATTGAAGATTTGATTTCTACCATACCTGATTTATCTCAAACTTGTCAATTAGAATATGAACAAGTATTAAATATAGATTCTAAAGAAATGGATAATTCTTCATTACTTAAACTTTATCATAAAATTCAACTTGATTTACCTCATTATGATGGGATTGTAATTACTCATGGTACTGATACTATGGAAGAAACAGCATTTTTTTTACAATCAACAATCAATACTTTTAAACCAATTGTATTATGTGGATCAATGAGACCAAGTACAGCAATTTCTTCTGATGGTCCAATGAATTTATATCAAGCAATAGTTATTGCATCAAATCGAGAAAGTCGTGGTCGTGGAGTTTTAATTGCTTTAAATGATAGAATCGGTTCCGGGTTTTATATCACTAAATCAAATGCTAATTCTTTAGATACTTTTAAATCTATTGGTCAAGGATATGTTGGGAATTTTGTCAATAATGAAATTAGATATTTTTATCCTCCAGCAAAACCATTAGGTTTAACCATGTTTCATTTAACTCATCCTTCCATTGGTGGTGCTAATAATGGTACAATGCCTAGTTTACCTGAAGTAACTATAATTTATGCTCATCAAGGATTAAATAATGAAATTTTTAAATTTATCATTAATGATTTAAAATCTCAAGGGATTATTTTAGCAACTATGGGTGCTGGTAGTATGTCAGAGAAAACTAATCAATATTTATCTGATTTATTAATTGATAATCCTAATTATCCCATTGTTTATAGTAAACGATCAATGGATGGTATGGTTCCAATTGGTTCATTACCTAAAGTAAACCCACCACCAGAAGACACTGTCAACGATGAAACAACAACAACAACAACAACAACAACAACAACAACAACAACAACAACAAAGAAGACGAACAAGAAAGTTCCATTTGTTAATGCTATAGCTGGTGGATATTTAAACCCACAAAAGGCAAGAATATTATTACAATTATGTTTGAATGAAGGTATGGATTTATCAAAAATTAAGAATGTATTTAAAACTGTATAAAGATGTATGTTTAGTATTGAAAAGAAATTTTTTTTTTTTTTTTTTTTGCAACCCTAAACCGGATTGTTGATAAACACTATACTAATAGTATAGGAATGGTTTAATAAATACTAAATTAATTACTAAAATTCAAACCTGAAATTATATAAACTAAACGAAACAAATCAACCTACTACAATTACTTACTAAAAAAACTAAAAATTTTCTTTTTATTCTTTATAAGCTTCTTCAACTTCTTTTTTACAACTTTCTAATATCTTCTTTCTTTGTAATTTTTGAGCTGAAGTGACAAATCCATTTTGTGGAGTCCATTCATCATCTGATAATACCACATTTTGAAGTAATTCGATACCTTTTAATCCTTGATGTTTACCAGTAGCCAATAAATGTTTTAAAACTGCTTTAACCACTTTTTTATCATGTACTAAATGAGCAAATTCTCTAGTTTCAGCATCATCAATGATTTTTTCATCTTTCAACATTTGTCGTAAATTATTTTCAATGGGTAAAACAATAGCAATTGGTTTAACTTTACTTTGATCAGCATAAACACATAAATTTAAAACCAAATGATTAGAACGATAAACACTTTCCAATTTTTCTAAAGCAATATATTCACCATTTAAAGTTTTAACAAGATTTTTTTTACGATCAATAATTTTTAATCCACCATCACTAGTCCATTCACCAATATCACCAGTTTTAAACCAACCATCATCAGTAAATGCTTCTTTAGTTTCCTTTTCATTTTTATAATATTGAGAAACTACTGGACCACCTTTCAACCAAATTTCTCCTTGATTATTTTTAGCATAATAACCAGCATCAGCAACATCAACCAATTTAGCAGTAATTGATCCTACCAAAGTACCCAAAGTACCAATTTGGAAATGAGTATGTTCCAAAATAGCGGCATTAGCACAAGTTTCAGTTAATCCATAACCCAACAACATTGGAGCAATCAAAGTACTAATAAATACTTGAGCATCAACTGAAATTGGTGAACCACCATTTAAAACATAACGTAATTGTCCACCAGTGGCACTTTTAACTTTTTTGAAAACAAAATCAAACATATCACCACCAGGGATTCCAAAATGTTTTAAAGTAGTTTTAGCTTTAAAAGCACCCCAAAAAATTTTTTGTTGTAATGGAGAAGCTTGTTTTAATTTTGATAATACTCCTTTACGAACTGATTCCCAAACAGCAGCAACACCAACCATTACTGTTGGCTTAAATTCAATCAAATCAGGTTGACAATTTCTACATGAAGCTTCAGTTAAAGTTTTAACATTGGCATAACCCAATGGAACCCCCCACCAAAATGTAATACATTCAAATGCCAATTCAAAAATATGAGCTAATGGTAAAAATGCAATTAATCGATCACTAGGACGAATTAAATCTCTACCGGCATTACAAGAAATCCCTCCAATAGCTGCCAAAATATTCGAATTAGTAATAACCACCCCTTTTGGATCACCAGTAGATCCTGAAGTGTACATAATACAAATTGGATCTTCAGGTTTAGGATAATGTAATGATTGTTTATCTTGATTATTAGCACCAGATTTAATCACTTCATCATAAGAAATAAATTTAATTTCTGGTCTAATTTTTAAAATTTTTTCTTTAGCAGATTTAGCATTTTCATACAATTTCCCATTTTGTCTTTTATCATTAGGATCAATTTCTTCATTATGAATAATATATTTAATTGAAGTAGCTTTTTTCAATGGATTAATCAATTGAGATAATAATTGATTATCAGTGAAAATGGCATCGGATTCAGTTTGTACTAAAGAATGAGTTAAGCCCGATTCACCCAAAGTATCATAAGCAGTAACAATAGGAATCCCTTGGAAACTTGCTGCCAAAAATGTTTGCATCCATTTATGTGAAGTACCAGCGAAAACCATCAATTTTGATTGTTGATCAGGTAATAATCCAAGTTCTAATAAACCTTTAGAATAATTTTTCACCAATTTTAACAATTCAGGATATTTGATATAATTATAAGGACCCATTTCATAATATATCCAATCTTTATTTACTTGAGTTGGAGTACCATCAACAACTTTTGTAACTTGTTTGGTTTCAACAATGACATCTTTTAAATCACGCCAAGCCATAGCATCTTTATTACCATTTCTTTTGAAACATTCATCAATAAATTCTGGCATGGTGGTGGCTTTAGAATCAGTTGGTCGCATAACTGCACCGTCTTTTTGAGCAGCTTTTCTTCTTGGGGCAGTTTCACCAGGTTTTGCTTCACCTACTGCAATTGTTAAAGGAGCCATAATTAAATGTGTGTATGTGTGTGTGAATGTATAGGTTTATTTAGATAAATAAATAGATAGATAAATTATAATAAATAAATATGATTTCAAAAAAACTTGAAACTTGTTGGTATTTTATTTCTTGATAATTGAAAGGGGGGGGGCAAAGTAAGGGTACGATATAGGTTCCAACAATTATCAATTTCCAAATTTAAATCACGATGATGGTAATAAAATTTCTTAAGGGAAATCTCCGTGTGTGTGTGTAGTTGTGGAAAATGCAAAAAAAACAAAAAAAAAACTTTGTTGGGTAAAGAAAAATGTATGAAGAATCAATTGGATTTTTCTTTTCTTATATATATAATAATATAAAAAAGGTGAAGAGGAGATTGATGAATAACAAAATTTATAATCCAAATTGATGTATTTGAAACAAGAATTGATTTAATAAAATAAAAAGATAGGAAAAAAAAGGGAAGATAATTTTGTTATGTTTTAAGAAATTGGGAAAACAAAAAAAAAAAAAAAAATTGTTGGTCCATCGACCGAGTTTATATATTTTGTGATATCTCTTATAAAATGTGTGTGGGTGTTAAAGTAGGAAGTGTTTTTTAAACCACACATTCTTTCTTTCTTTTTTGCTGTCTTGCCCAATACATACACATTACATACAAGGAAAAAAAGAAAAAGAAACCACAAGAAAAGAAAGAAAGAAAGAAAGCAAATTAACACAGAAACATTTGATAGTATTAAACCATCATCATCATTGCCTTTACATTAATGAATACATAAATACGTAATTGTATTTTTCTTTCCTTTTATTTCATTCATTCATTCACTTATAATATTAAATTTGCTCACAATTAAATTATTGAATTGACCCTCCCTCCCCCAATTTATTATATATTACCCTATGGCTGGTTTATTTTATTAAAATAAAGTAAACAATATACTCTTTCGTGGGTGTATAATTAATCTACCACACAAATTTCCTATCTCGGATAAAGAAATTAAAAGAAGACTAATTAATTAATTCTTGACATACTGCATTCTTATTTAATAAAGAGGAGAAAGAGAGAGAGAGAGAGAGAATCAACTCTATAATTTGATAACTTTCTTTTTTTGTTTCAATTTGTTTATTTCTGTTTTTTAGTTTCCTGGTTTAATTTATAAAATTGGACTACTCTCTAATTATTATCACAATTTATTAGTCGATTCAATTCCCAATCTTAATTAAATTAATCAATTAAAATACTGTGTGTTTTACTCTCTCTCTCTCTCTCTTTAAATCACATTAGTATGATTCCATTAATCTTTCTCCTTCTCCCCTTTTCCTTAACTATGGAGATTTGTAATTTTTCAACCCTTGCAGTTTCCCCTCTCTTCATTTTTTTCTCTGTTTCAATTTTTCTTAATTATTTTTTTCTTCCTCCGCCTTCTTTTCCTCTCTCCTTTCCCCTTTCTCCACCTTTTTATTGAATATTAATCCTCCTCTATTAACTCTAAACCTTATTGAGTGTTTTCTTAACATGGTCAATAATTACAATTGTTAAATCTCTAACTAAATTACCCGGTAATTAATCTATCATTTTGTCTTTCGGCAGATCTTGAAGAAAGGAAAGAAAAGACTTATACCGAGGTAAAGAATTCAAAGATAGCCTTTTTTTTTAAAGAATCTGTATTATCTAATTTTAGCGATCTTCTCTTTTTTATCTTATTCCCCATTCTCTCTCTTCTTCCTATAATTTATATTTAATATTATTTGATAATGCAAGTGAATCAATATTCCTCCTTCTCCTCCTCCTCCTCCTTTGTTCTGTTGGTTGGAGGAGAATTCATTGACAAAAAATAAACAATCAACACACTTTTTGTTGAGAAATAATAGAAGAAAAAAAAAAAACATAAAATGCAATTTTCTATTATCTACTTGTTTGGGTTAATATGTAGATCAACTATGGGCTGCTGTTATATAGTGAATATTAATCAACCCCTTAAAATCCTGTCAAAAATCAGGTAAACATTTAGAGGAGTTATCGAACCGATTCTTTTCACTAATCTTACAATATGTATACTATTTTGTCAAACAATAGATAAGTTAAGGTTCCTTCTGCCAAAATAGTAGAATAACATAATTTGTTCAATTCAATAAGAGATATAATATAATTTGCTTATATATATAATTTTTTTTGCAGTCAATATCAAAAATGCATCCAGTTTATTATATATAATATAAACTTACACTCCCCTTCCCTCCCCTCCCCTCCATGTTTGCTTCAATAAATGGGTGTATAAAGATATTCACTTTTTGTAGATTCCTTCTCCTCCTCCTCTGTAATTGTTCATTTGCATTTCCCTCTCATTCCAATACAAATTGTCAGGAATGATTTTGAACTAACCGTTTAGTTTTCTTTCGGGGTGATCAATATACCTGTATCTGTTCTAACTTTACCCTTGTACTTGTCAGATATCCATAGTATTCAAGATATGTTTGAAAACATTTTACTTGAGGAGTACCTCTCTTTTATGAGATGGCGAGGCAATGCCATTATTATTATTATTATTATTATTATTATTTCTTTACCTCGGTTATATTTGACTTGTACTTGTTTTCATTTTTTTCTTGTTGCCACCTTTTGTGTTTATTGTTACTCCTTTAAGAAGTCTTCCTTTCTTTTCTTTTTTTTTTTTTCAACTTTATTGTTTGATTTGGCTGCAAGAATTTTTTTTGTTTTTTTTTTTTTTACCTTAACAAATTTTACCCAACAATTTTGGAATTGTTGAGTTGATAAATGTTTATATACAGGATTAACCATATAATATATATATTATTGCCTTGGTTCCAGGGGAATTTCTTTTTTCGTTCTCACATGACCATGCATCCTGCTCAGGTAATCCTCACAAAAGACTTATATCCGATACAGACATAAAAGGCTGCTGCATCTCAATGCCAGATTTTCAAAACACCATTTGCATTACACATAATGTCATAACTATTGTATATTGAGTATTATATTACACAAACCAAAATTTCTTCACACTGTTTGTTGTTTTAGGAGTTTATAAATTTGTGTAATTATGTTTTGCAAATGCCTGAAATTAATAAGTATTTTACTTTTAAAGAAGATATACATGAGAAGCCAACTATGGCTATGGTGGGGGATTATTCACAGTGCAGGCTTATCGATTTGATTATGAAGTTTCAAGGATCAAAAAAAGGAGTAGCTATTCTGAGTACAGTTATGGAAAATAACCTTATAATGAAAACTGTCATCCTAATCGTTGGCTCTTATAACCCATTTTTCTATTATTCTATACTTGTAAATGTAAAATATTTAGTATACAAATTCTTTTACTTGATATGATCAATTTACGAATATATACTGTTTGGAAGTACTAGGTATTCTGATTATGGAAACTTGACCCATTGAAGAAGTTTTGTGGTATAAAAGCTAGTTGGAATTTTTTGGTTGCAAAAAATCAAAATTGTTAGTAGTAAAAGCATACATGATCTATCATAGTTTCCCCCCACCGAAGACTATTTTGACTCGGGAATTGATTGATAGATAGAAAGTGGGGGTGCAATAGGTTTCCTTATCCACACTCTTGTTGTAAAATAACTCAACTTACATTATGCGGTGTAATATTTGCCATGCAATTTACTTATGCATACGCAAATTTTACATTGAGGTTACTGCAAACAAATCGGGGAAATGTATTAAAACCTCCGAACTTAAATTATTTCACCTGGCAAAAAAAAAAATTTGGGCAATGTCAAAATTGACAATGTAAACAATTTTGTCATTTTTGACATTGAAATGGAAATTTTTTGGACAATGTCAAAATCGACATTGAACTGGAAATTTCAAGGACCAAGATTCAAAAAATGACTAAAATTTAATAGTAATAGAAAGTATGGGTTATTATGAAAGTTAATAATGGGGTTTACTTTAGTTGGAGGTGAAAAATAATAAAAAAAAAGTATTGAAAAAGGGGAAAGGCAATAAAAATGTGGTTAAATAACTGCAAAAAAAAAAAAAAAAAAAAAAAGTAAATAACCAAAACCAAAACAGATACAGAAACAGAAACAAAAACTACTATGTAATTATCAATCACTTTTAACAATAATATTTGATCTATTCAGGATGTAACTGCATTGTAATTAGCAACAACTAACAGATTATGTTTTGCAAGAGAACAAAAAAAAATATCTTAAAAAAATTTTTACAAATTTATTTTCAATAATTTCAAACATATATATATATATATATATATATATACTACTTTTATAAAAGTTGTTGTTAAGAAAAAAAACAATTAATTCGAATAATAAATATTTTTGATATAAAACTGTTATAATTGTTGTGCGGGTGAGTTGGGTTATAAAATTTGAATTGTGAATAATTATATATTGTACATGATATGCATAGTAAAAAGAAAAAAAAAAATACTCATGATGTTGTTCTACCAATTGAAGAGAAACCAATTAATCTATCGTCTGGATACTAGTCATCTTTCCTTATGGAGCAACATTGTTTTGCTTTGTTTTATTTGTTGAGCTATTCCTTTTTTTTCTTCTTCCTTAAAAGTTGATATCGGGTTTTTCATCTTTAATTTTATCTATTTTAGCACCAAATGTAGAAATACATTTAGCCATAGTTGGTGAAGATCTTGAAATAACATCAGTGAAATAAAAGTTATTAATTGGATTCTTTAATGGTTCTCCAAATATAATAGCCGATTTATTTTTATTCACTAAATCTTGGAATCCAATCTTGGCAATTTCTTGAGATACCGGTTCAATAACATCATGTCTAACTAAATGAGGAGCAATTTCTCCTAATCTCAATCTCACAGAATAAATATCATCATATGGTAGTTTAGCATCTAAATATTCTGATAATGCTCTTATAATCTTCCAATCTTCACGTGCTACACCTGGTGGATTTGTGGCAGCTCTAGTGGCTTGTACTCTACCTTCAGTATTGACATAAGTACCGGATTTTTCAGTGTATGCTGATCCTGGTAAAATAACATCAGCAAATGATGCTCCTAAATCACCATGATGACCTTGATACACAACAAATGCATCTTTGGGGATATCTTTATTTGTTATTTCATCAGCTCCTAATAAATAAATGAATTTGGCTTTAGTAGTAGAATCTTCAGCCAATGTATTAAATCCAAGATCCAAAGCAGCCACTCTTGAAGCTTCACGATGTAATAAATTGACACCATTCCATTCACCAGAATTGAAATTTTCATGTTTTGAAGCAAATTCACCAACTAATTTATAAATGGCTTGAGAATCTTTAGATTCAGCAACACCAGATCCAACAATAATTAATGGTTTTTTGGCTTGACCTAATTTTTCACCAATTGAACCTTGTAATGCTTCTTGTAATGCCTTGGCATCTTCTCCTAAATTAGTGACATCAAATGTCGAATCAAATTCTTGACCAATAGAACTGATTTCTAAATTGGATCTTAACCATACTTTTCTAATTCTAGTATTCAAAACAGCAGCTTCAAATCTTGGATTGGTACCTACCAATAAAATTTGATCAGCATCTTCAATACCATCTATAGTAGAATTGAAAATATAATTAGATCTAATATCAAATCCATGAGCATTAACACTTTGTTTAACATCAGTGGTAACATTTTCTGATCCTAATTTATTAACTAAATCTTTCAAAGATACTAATGATTCAGCATCAACCAAAGCACCAGCAATGGCTTTCAATTCACCTTCTTGTGGTTTAATCTTAGAATATGCTGCAGCAATAGTCGACAATGCTTCATCCCAAGTAGCAGTTTCAAATTTATCACCATTTCTAATTAATGGAGTAGTCAAACGTTGAGTTTTTAATCCATCACAAGCAAACCTGGTTTTATCAGAAATCCATTCTTCATTGACATCATCATTCAATCTTGGTAAAACTCTCATGACTTCAATACCTCTAGTATCAACTCTAATATTGGATCCAACTGCATCTAAAACATCAATGGTTTCAGTTCTTTTCAATTCCCATGGTCTAGCTCTAAAAGCATATGGTTTAGAAGTCAAGGCACCAACAGGACATAAATCAATGATATTACCCGACATTTCCGAATTGATATTTCTTTCAATATAAGTACCAATTTGCATATCATTACCTCTACCAGCAGTACCAAATTCTGGTGCACCAGCAACATCATTCATAAATCTAACACATCTAGTACAATGGATACATCTATTCATTGATGTTTTCACTAATGGACCAATGGCTTTATTTTCAACGGCTCTTTTACCAACAACTTCATGGAATCTACCACGATCAGAACCATATCTTTGTGATTGTTCTTGTAAATCACATTCTCCACCTTGATCACAAACAGGACAATCTAATGGATGATTTTCTAATAACATTTCCGTAACCCCTTCTCTAGCTTTTTTAATTCTTTCTGAATCAGTATGAACAATCATACCATTTTGTACTGGCATAGCACATGATGCAATCAATTTAGGCATTCTTTCAACATCAACTAAACACATACGACAATTACCAGCAATGGCTAATTTATCATGATAACAATAACGAGGAATAGTTACACCTGCCAATTCAGCTGCTTGAATAATTGAAGATCCAGCTTCGATGGATACTTTTCTTCCATCAACAGTGACTTCAACTTCAGCTAATCTTTTGCTAGATGCCGATATATAACGTTTTGATGATCTTAATATATGGGATTTTATAGAATGCATTATAAAATGTGGTGGGAAAAAGAATATATGGATAGTAATTTGTAATAATGATTAATGGGAAGTGGGTGGGTTGAAAGTATTGATGAATATGTCAGAAGAGTTTGTTGTTGTTGTTGTTGTTGTTGTAGTAGTAGTAGCAAGAGGGGTTGACTTTGATTGTTAATTATTCTATGAAATTTGAAGTTTTTTTTTTGTATGTTTTTTTTTTTTATTCAGAGAAGAAGAATAATTTCCTGTATTCCAATTGGGCCTGTAAAATTAATGAAAATTAAAATCAGGAATGAAGTCCATGCTTACAATTTGTATAGAAAAAACATGACTTCTGTGCAGTCCATTAACAATTCCATATCTCTGATTCGTTAATGGATTTACCTACACAATTACACGACCACCACCAAAAGTTTACACTCAAACACACCGTACAACGCACACCGCACAACGCACAGTACTATATTATGATTATATTTTGGTTTCAAGTTTTATTTGTAAAAAACTCTACTACTATTGTGGTTGGTCTCCACCACCAACAATTAAAAACAATAATAATGGAGGCACTATATACATCCAATTCTTTTGTATCCAAGATCTATTATCCACTTCAACTTCAACTTCTTCTTCAATTTCCTTTTCAACTTCCTTTCCTTCATCATCAATATATTTCACCAATTTTTTCTGTTTGATAATTTCCACTTGTTTATTATTTCCTTGACCACCTTTATTTGCTTGTTTCTGTCTCTGTTTCTTTAACGAATCAGGATTTAAATTGGGTGTTGGTGATGTAGCCACCTTGTGTTTTCTCAATTTTGATTTATTGTAAGATTCATCAAAGTTCAATGATAATCGTGATATAGTAACTCCATTTTCATCCATATAAGCATCAATAACAGTGCCATTCAATGAATCAACACCATTTATAAGGGTAAAACATTCATGATTATCAAGATCTTTGGTTCCAACACAATAGAATTGATCCGGTTGTAAAGTTGTAGAATCTATCAAATATACCGAGTCATCATTTATAAACCCTATTGAATCACCTTTTGAGGTTGAATCAATTGGTTTTATATATAAATTAATCTTTTTGGCTTCTACTGATACCAAAATAGTAAGTAGTAAAGTTAGAATTCCAGTTATGAACATTTAATGGAACTTGAAGTAATTGCTCCAATGATTATGAACAAAGCCCGACATATTTTTTTTTTTTTTCTTTTTTGTTTTTCTGTCCTTTTTATTAGGGAGGTGAGTGAGTGAACGCGCGTTGGTTGTGTGTATTTCTGTTATGGTTTTTTTTTTTTTTTTTTTTCACCACCTTTGGCGATGATGATAGTATTACAGATCACTACTACATATACAACATGATCCTGATTCTACGACAACGGTTACATGTTACTCCGAATAACTTCCTATTATTAACTTTACGTCGAGGTTTGAAATTCTCAGCCATTCAAGATTGTCAACAGTATCTTTCTTATTGTTCCAAGAATTCCATAAACACGGGATCAACAGTTTTCCGAGGAACATTATACGAATTACACGTCAAGGCATTTTTCGAGAAATATCTTAATTGTGAAAATTTGATCAAGAATGGTGGAGCATATGACAATGGAGTGGATATAATTGGGAAATGGAATCTACTTCCATTTTATAATGAACATGAATATGACACCAAATCCATAAAACTTTCATCAAAATCAATATTGAAATATAGTCAAGAATCAAAATTCAATACTACTTCTTCCAATCCCATATCATTGGTCAATGACATTCAAGTATTAATTCAATGTAAAAATGTTAAAAAGAAACCCGATGCAAAAATAATTCGTGAATTATCAGGAATATTGGATTTCCATAAATTTAATAAAAAATCAACATTTATGTTTATTGTTACTCCTTATCCATGTACTCCACAAGCTGTTGTTCAATTAGACACGGCAAATCATGCAATCATTCATTTTATGATATCCCCATTAACCAATCATGCTGTAAGAATTACCAGAAACCAAGATGAAGAAGATGATGATGACTACGTTAATGATTCCTTTTTCAATTTGGATTCTTGGAAAGGTGGCGATTTGAAATTAGTTTATATGAATCGACAAGCAAGAAAATTACTTTCGGGTTTAAACATGGAACAAAAATTGAAATTCATTGGTCTAAAAGATTAGAAAAGTAGATTTATATATATATCAATTTTATTCATAATTAAAAAAACAAAAAACAAAAAACAACTAATAAAAAACTATACGTATATAAAGAAAAGGAGAAATTTTATTATAAAAAGAAACCGAAAATTTGTTGACATCAAAATCACCACATAATTGGGTATAATCTTTGACAGATAACATAGTATTCACACCCAGAACTAAAACTGACAACAAAAAAAAAAAATAAAAAAAACACGTTAATAATACAAAAAACAATCATAAAAATCTAAACAAAAGGGAGGAAAAAGTGGATGAAACTAATTATAGACAATTACAGTACTTGGTTCGCCATAAACAGTTTCAATATGTGTTCTAGTTGTTAAGATTTGATAATCTGTTGTAAGGGTAAGAAGAGTGGTTGGTGCCCAAACCCATTCTGTTACAATGTTTGTTGATGTTGTCTTTACATGTTTTGTTGTAGTTGATGGAGTTAAATTTTGAGTGATAGTGGTAGCATCTGATTCACTAGTGATTACAGGTGGTTTGGAAGTAGTTTCGGCTTCAGTTTTATTTTCAGTTGGGGTATTAATAACTTCTTTGTCATTTGGAGTGGTAGCAATGGCCGTAGTCAGTGGTGATGAAATGACTGAAGAAGAAGATGAGACATTGGTGGTAGAAGTGGCAGCTTTGGTTGAACTGGAACTAGATTTGGAAACGCCAGTAGTGGTCGAATCACCTGGAATGGTAATAGCACTCGACAGAGAAGTTGGTGCAGTAGCTGGGGTCGTTTCACTGGAAGTAACACTGGTAGGAACACTACTACTTCTAGTCGAAGAAGACAGAGTTGACGACAAAGTAGGAGTTGTCTTGGTAGTTGAACTTTTTGATGAGGTAGTGGAAGATGTTGTGGAAGAACTAGTGATAGGAATACTTGTTGAAGTCTTCGTGGTGCTGGAACTGGTGGTACTGGTTTTAGTACTTGAAGAACTACTAGAAATTGTTGTGGAAGTAGTGGTGGTAGTAGTGGTGGTAGAAGAAGAAGTTGTTTCTTCCACGGGTGCAGCCTTTTTGACAATTGCTTTCATATTTTCAACAAAATTTCCATTGGAATTGGTATTATCCCAACCGGCTGAAACATCCCACATTGAAATACCACCCAAATATTTGCTGTTTAAAATATCACTTGTCAAATATTGAGATACGGTACTAGGATCATTGTAACCCGATCCAGCGGCTCTGGCAGCAGCAGGTACACCAACAAACAATTTAACGTTTTTATTTGGAGATTCAGTTTCAGCATAGTCTAACCAAGTATCCCAATTGAAAGAGGAAGAACCCAAATTACAATAGTTGTTATAGAATTGAATGAAAACGAAATCAATTTCACTTTGTTTCAATAATGGACCAACAGAAGCGTCAGGATAAGGACATTGAGGAGCTGCACCAAGATAATAATTCTTGGAAGTATCTTTCTGGAAAAGAGTTCTTAATTCATTAGCTAATGCTGGATAACCAGTGGACCAATTATTCTCGATATCGAAATCAAACCCATCTAATACAGCATCATAAAATGGACGATCATTGGTAGCCAAAGTTTTACTGTTACCAAACAAATCCCAAAGAGTATGAGCAAATTTTTTAGCCGTGGCATCATCACTAAATCCATAAGATCCAGCAGCACCTCCTAATGAAAGTAACACGATCTTGCCCTTGTTTTGACAATATTTGATATCCGTAGCTATTGTTTGACATTGTAAAATACCATCAGCAGTATAAGTGCCTTCACAAGCATTAGCAAAATTTAATTGAACTGGAGAAGGAAATTCATGCATAAAGGAAAGAATCACAATATCAACCGCATCGGAATCACAGTAATAAGACAATCGTTGTTGGGAGCCACCAGAGTTTTGTCCCCAGTATACAGCAACATTCGAGTTACTCCGAGCATTAAAGGCCAAAGCAGGTAATAGCAATGAAAGTATTGTTACCAAGTAAAGCATTGGTGAAATAAAAAATAAGAAAGGAAGGAAGGAAGGAAGGGGGGTATCAATAAAATTAGAAAATTAATTAGTTAGTTTAAGCAAAAAAAGAATGTATAACAAAGAACACTTGGGAATAGCAACAATATGGTTTCCAACTCTCTATTATATATATATAAGAAATTTTGTTTAAAAATAAACCTTATGATTATTCCAGGAAAAGTAACGCTAAAACGGCGGTAAAGTAGTATAAGAAAATCTAGGATATCTAGGGAACGTTGGTCGGGTATAAATGATTGCACGGACTTTTCTTGTTTGATGAAAAATAATATATAATATTTGACAACTTGAAATATTTTTAAAAAGTTTCCATAAAGATAATAATGATATTTTCGGAAAACATGTCACCATTTATATAGTGTAGTTCTTTATAGTTTAAGTCCTTAAAGACTACTGAGAAAAAATTAAAAAAATTATAACTATCATCACTAAAAGTTCCATTTATTCCGTAACATTATAGATAGCTGTCATTGCAATTGCTATTGTCATTGCTATTGTCTTGGTTGGGTTTCAATTATGTTTCGATTTATTTTTTGCAATCAAATAAATCTGACAAAGCTTATTTTTTTTTGTGACATTTTTCTTAACTATAGTAATTTACCCAATTAAGATTTAATTTAACAGAAATAGGTAATGGATCTTTAATGTATACGGTATTGTTTATTTGGGCAAATAACAATAATGATGCTCATGTACCATGTCCATAGTATTGTTATTGTATAGCACATGTCTATAACAATAGAGATTGGCTGGCTGGTTTATTCGTTTACGTTCTCGAATGAGTTTTTAGATCTCGAAATTTTTTTTTGTGTGTCGTTTTCTGTTTAAATGAGATTTTTAACACACATTTGACACAAAAAGAAATAACTCTGTTTTTTTTGGTGACACTCACCAGCCATGCACGATTCGGTTTAATTCTGCAAGATGCCAAAAAAGAAAGAAAGAACTACAACGGAAATTATTTATGTCAATGTTCAAAACTTTATAATAGAATATATTGTTGATCGTATAATGGGGTGATACACTTTGGAACAGAAGGTTGTTATTTTATTATTTGCAATAGTACTTCTATAGTTTTATAAAGATAAAATATAACAAGAGTTTGACTTTCTATTGTTCTAAACCTTTACTCCTTTTATATAATTGTCCGTTTTTCTTTTATATAAAATATGCCCGTTTTTCCGCTGTGAACAATAGAAATAAGGATGTTGGTGAAACAAAGAAGTAGTAAAATGGTGTAATTAATTTGAAAAGAAACAATGGTCTCGAGGTGGTGATGTCAGTATTTCTTGAGAAGAATTAGTTGGGCAAATGAAATTTTCAAGGTCCACTAAATAGTTTATTCATTCCAGTTAGAATTGCGTCATTTGGAACTGGTCAATAACTTGTCATTTAAGTTTAATTTCTTTTTCGGAAATACACAAATGTCACAATTAAAGTTTCATTTTTCAAATGTACTCCATGATATGAGTAAACAAGCAAGTTGTTATTTGTATAATCACCTATCATTGTAACCATTTAACTTTATCAATTACTACATTGATTTGCTAAACGGCAACTGACAACAAGATTAGAATAAATCATTTCAAGGCACGCCCAAAGGACAACTAATAATTGTAATACATTGAATTGGTGTTTTTTTCCCAAAATATGGTGCATTTCATTGAGTGGTACTTTGAGTCTTAAAGGCGGAATTCGTACAACTCTTGGTATGCTTACTATCTTTGTGTAGAAAATAGCAGTTCGTTTTACTTCTATTGTTTACCTGAAAAAAAATGTTGATGTTGCCAGCAGAATCCTCTTCGTGTGGTTAGGTTTTTCTTGTCAAATAATAGTTTTCATTAAACCAAACTTCTTAACGCTAAAAACAGTGGCCATCCTTTACCGGTATAATTGATGGAAGGTAATTCTCCATACTGTTATGGTGGCGTTTTTGTGGCACTCAGAAACGCATATAAATTACTGCGAAAAAAAATATAAATGTGTCGCAAACATGCAGTGCTGGCAATTCATCTCCATATAGGAAAGTATCATAATCTCGGACTATACTTGCATCGTCTAATACTACGGCGCAAATATTACGCCTTCTCTTAAGAACTACGAATTACAACTGATGGTTTAGAATGCAAAATTTGCGTATCATGCAACGAAACTATGCAAAAAAAAAAAGAATGATAAATAATAATAAAAAAGCAACCCTAAGGAAATAAAATAAAGAAACAACATTAAGAAAAGGCTAACGGTTGAGAAAAAAAAATATCTTGAAATATTATTAGATTGAAGATTATTTCTATTTTCCTTTTTCTTTCTTTTGTTGTATTATATTTATCGGTTATTATTTGATATATAATTTCCATTTCTATGTTTCTTTTGTAAGATGGATCATAAATCACAGACCAATTACATGTCTTGGACGATTTAGGGCTTTCAAAGCCAAGATGCTACCCCTATATTTAAGACCAAAAATGTTATATGTGTTTTCTGTATGTCAGTGAAGTTATTGAAGTGTAGGGGTATATGTTTCTAACCCATTGCAGATCCATATAAAATGCAACATCGATACATATTGGACAAAAAAAATCGTAAATACAATAAGGTTACATTATAAACTAACTGTAAAGGACTCAATAAGGCAAACTTTAATGTGCTGTTACACTCGAGAAAGGAAGCATGCAAATAAATTGTCACATAAAGGTTCAATTCGTAAGTGTGATTTATAGATACATAGATTCATTAATTTTGGTTGCCACCATTGAGCGAAAAGTTAAGGAAAAAACCAACTAGAATTGGTTCTTAATAAATACACGCCAATTTAATTTCTTCCTTTTTTTACATATAAGCCACAATCGTTATCTAGTATTTTTTTTTTTTACCAAGTGGTATTTGGTCGAAAGACAGTAATTAATTTATATGTGTCGGTTGAGTAGAGACGTGTAAACTCTTAAACTAATGCTCTCCACTTTTTCAAAGTTATAGATAAAGTTTAATTGATACACACGACCTTTCATCTCCTTTTAAACGTTTAATATTCTTCACCATTCCAACACTGTCTTGTCTTTAGAGACAATCATTTCTTTAAAGAAGTAAAAAAAAAACTGCCCAAGCCAGGTTGTCTTCTCAACTTGATTTCATCATTCCAAGTTGAATTAACTAATACCAATTGAATAAGCTAAAAGTTAAATTGGATCCACAACAACGACAAATAGCTGTTGAAATACTATGTTCAATTAAAGTTGCAATCACAGTATTCTAACAAAAGTTAAATTTAAAAACCAATCACTAGTCCGACAATTGGAATTTATATTCAATAAAATCTGAACTAAAGGGAATAGTACAATTGTATTGCTTACAATATTCGTGGATATATCCGTAACTACTTTTAATATAAAGCAAACAGAAACCTGCTATTGTCTCTACTTTTGTTGGGAGAGCAAAAATAACACAATTTCTAACCAAAAGAATTACCCGAAGTCATATAGTACATTATCGTCTCCTAATCTTTCTTGCTTTTTTTTACCATATTCAGTAAATCCTTTTTTGTCTCATTTTTTTTTCGCCGAAACCACAATAAGCTTTGTTATTGTAGTTTTCCCTTGTTTTCTAGTCAACAACAGAAAAAGACACGAGTTTAATTTTCGCCGAGACAGTACACCGATGTAGATATGTATATTTGTTGTCATATATTACTAACAAGTAACGGAAACATATAATATATTGGTGTCATAGGCATCGGTAAGACTTATAAAATTCAAATATCAAATAAAATTATACAGTTTTGTCACAAATAATTAACAGTATTCTGCAAACACATGTGTTGTCAATTTCGCCTAAATCTCGTTGAAATTTTTGTTGGGGGATCAAACAAACAATCTAGACGCACAATCAAACACGACTTTTGTGGCTTCCCCAAGAAAAATATCAAATTTTGCTTTCCCTGTGATATTTTAAAATATCAAAAACTATCGAGAATCAGTTGTGGTGTTTTTGGCGTTAAGGTATCGACCAATTAGTTTCTGATTTACTGTGAATCATGATCAAACAATTGACCATAATAACGTATATGTCTAAACAAACTGAATAAAAACCCTTAGTAAAACCGCCAATTTTACATATAAAGTTCTCCAACAAGCCAAATGTTTAAGCACAACAAACAACTTCCTCCCCTCCCCCATTCATCCTTTCATCCACCACCACCCCCTATTTTTTTTTTTTGTGATTCCGATTTTCAGCGAATTTCGCCGAAATAATATAACTCTTACATACTAGTTGAATTTACACATTATGTATCTTAGACAGAATTAGGTCAGTGAAATAAAATGAACAACTATAAATAGAGGCTCATTTTTCCCCTCCATCCACAAATTTTTTGAAATTGAATTTGGTTGCTGTCTTTTTTCTTTTTCATATTTATCATCACTTTTATTTCTCCTTTACAATTATATAATTATTCACTTTTAAAATGTCCACACCAATCGAATTTAAATCGTCTAAATCTGTTACCAAAGACGACCATTTATACACCAAATTCACTTACGAAAACTCTGTTGTTGAAAAAGATGCTAATGGTAAATTTGTTGTTACACCTGCAGCAAGCGACTATGAATTTAAAGTTGATTTAAAAGTCCCAAAGGTTGGTTTATTGTTGGTTGGTATTGGTGGTAATAATGGTACAACATTGTTAGGTGCTACATTGGCAAACAAACACAACATTTCTTTTGAAAATAAAGAAGGTGTTGTAAAACCAAATTATTACGGTTCTGTCACCCAAGCATCTACAGTCAAAATTGGTGTTGACAAAGAAACTGGCGAAGATGTTTATGTTCCATTCAACTCCATTATCCCAATGGTTAACCCAAATGACTTGGTTATCGATGGTTGGGATATCAGCGGATTGCCATTGGACCAAGCAATGAAGAGAGCTAAGGTCTTGGATGTCACTTTGCAAAAGCAATTGTATCCATACTTGGAAAACAAAAAACCTTTGGAATCAATCTATTACCCTGACTTTATTGCGTTGAACCAAAGCGAACGTGCCAACAATGTTTTCAATCAAGCCAATGGTGAAGTCAAAACCGATAACAAATGGGCCGATGTTGAAAAAATCAGAAAAGATATTAGAGATTTCAAAGCCAAAAATGAGTTAGATAAAGTTATTGTTTTATGGACTGCTAATACCGAAAGATATGCTGATGTCTTGCCAAATGTCAATGATACTGCTGACAACTTGATCAAGAGCATTAAGGAATCACACGAAGAGATTGCTCCAAGTACCGTCTTTGCTGTTGCCTCTATTTTGGAAAAAGTTCCATATATTAATGGTTCACCACAAAACACATTTGTTCCTGGTGTTATTGAATTGGCTGAAAAATACGACTCATTCATCGGTGGTGATGATTTCAAGTCGGGTCAAACAAAAATCAAATCTGTGTTGGCACAATTTTTGGTCGATGCCGGTATCAAACCACTTTCAATTGCTTCTTATAATCATTTGGGTAACAATGATGGATACAACTTATCGTCACCTAAACAATTCAGATCCAAGGAAATCTCCAAGCAGTCCGTTGTTGATGACATTATTGAATCAAATGAACTCTTGTACAACAAGGAGTCTGGTGACAAAGTTGACCACTGTATTGTTATTAAATACTTGCCAGCTGTCGGCGACTCCAAAGTTGCCATGGATGAATATTACTCAGAATTAATGTTGGGTGGTCACAACAAAATAAGTATTCACAATGTTTGTGAAGATTCATTGCTTGCTACACCATTGATTATTGACTTGGTGGTGGCTACTGAATTTGCAACCAGAGTTCAAGTCAAGGGTCCAGGTAAATCAGATTACGACGAATTGTATCCTGTTGCTAGTTTATTGTCTTACTGGCTCAAGGCTCCATTAGCAAGACCAGGATTCAAGCCTATCAATGGGTTAAACAAACAACGTCAACAATTAGTCAACTTGCTTTCAGTATTGGTTGGCTTGCCAATTGATAACGAATTAAGGTTTGAAAGAATCCTTAAATAATTTTTGCTGTTTTATAGTTTTATTGCTTCTTCTTAATACATTAATTTTAGTTTAGTTATATACGCCCCTTATTGGTTTGTATATTGTACCACTTTTAATATAGCAGTTTTCATATAGACGTCTAAACACACCATGCAACTAAAATGGCAGAGAAAAAGGCAGCCATACCAAGAATTCCCATTTGTGAACTGTCACCACCGCCTTCAAAGGTAATAGCAGAAGGTGCTGAAAAACTAGGAAAAGTCAAACTTGATTCTCCATAGGCATATGCATGACCAAGAACCGTGATTGAATCTGTAGCACTAACATTCACCAAAACATATACAAGCAAAAATAAACCAGCAGGAATTTTCATAATTGGACAACAAAACTGAAGTAAATAGATTGATAATGATAAAAACTATACATTCTCCTTAATGTGCTCTTTTAACGTTTAAATAGTTTTTGCAAATGATTATGTGTACATCAAAGTTGTCGTTTTTGGTGTTGAAAGTGTGTATTCAATGTGGTACCCTTCCACCTCCCCTCCCCAACATTAAAAAGAAACACTTTTAAGAAACCACACATCTTGATTCCACTACTTAATTCAATTGGACACACATGGTTTAGAGTTATCATAGGTACTAATACTTTTGACAAATGAATCTATCAAAAAAAGCAACTTTCAGGAAAATGATTTAAATCACAATCAAAAAAGTTGTTTCCATTTATTTAACTTATTATGGTTGGAAGATATGTACCGTGTCTGTAAAGATCTCCACAAATGATAAGTCAGAGTCGTGTAAAAACATCATTTCATAATCCACCCACAAAAAAGATAATTGAACAGAAAACATGATTTATTCAGCCAACGTCGATAAGCCATGTCTACTGATATAACAACAAACAAGGAAAGGAACAGTGAATTTTCAAAGCAATGGCGTCAATTGAGGGCCTGTACAAGATGCAGGAGATTGAAAATGAAATGTTCGTTTGAAGATCCAAGTTTCAAGTCTTGTGGTAGATGTTTTAGAGGCGGATACGAGTGTTCATTTAATGAAGATCCGTCAATACAACCTTCACGAAGAAAAAAAAGAAAGATCCAAATAGATGAAAATAATCATGTTTCAGTTGCTGACCAGTTGCTACTGATATCCGAAAACTCTTTGAAATTATTACTCGAAAATTTGAATGACTTGCCTGAAGATTCGACTCAGCATATTATATCCAATTATGAACTAATATTGGAAAAACTAAAAGAAAAACTGGAAAAGGATACTGGTGCTGATATATCTGGTGAACTTCCTTTTATCCCATACAGTAAAAACTTAGCCAAGGAGTTGATTTATCGGTATAATTGTTTTACTATTGCTGAAGTGAAAACAAGACTTGAGTTTTTTTTGAATGAAATACTACCCTTTTATCCTACAATTCCATTATCTCGAAAATTAAAAGATTTTGATTATATGCTTGAGAAATTCCCATTATTGTTGATAGCATGTATTTCTGTTACTGTGTTGAATGATAATAATCTCGGGACAACACCAATACTGAAAGACAACTTGAAACTATGTAATCTATTGAGTTATTATCTTTATTCCTTTATTGCTAACGAAGTATATGTGAAGTGTGAACACTTCAACATTCAGTTAATATATGTATGTTTGATTCTGTCTTCGTGGTGTCTTCCGCCCATCAAATTAGGACATTTTCGAAATCAATTGAACTCATTGACTGCGTCGAATATCGCATTATGTATGGGATTAAATGAGCTTCCGAAAAACTATTCAACAACTCATTTAGACGAAGAATCCGATTTGAGAAACAATTTGCGAGCATTGCTAAGTGTTTATTGTAGTTGTGGATCTTTAGAGTTGTCGGTGAGAAGATTTAAAGTTGTGACATGGACTCAAAATCATGAAACTTCCATAAGTCTATTATTAAAAACTTCTACTAATAACCAGTTACCAACTTTAGAAGACAGGTATATTTGTTATTTTGCAAAATTAGTCTCTACTGGTCAGGAAATACTAGATTTTTTGCATCAGCTTGACATCACGAAGAATAGATTAAATATGTCATTATTTAATATCAAACATGTCCTCAGCAACTATGAACAGAAGCTATCGCAAATATTAGATCAGAGTGGGTTTACATCGACTAAACAAGCATTGGTCTTACAAATTCAATATTTTCATTTATTGGTGGTGATATATGACAATTTAATAAGTGGAGTGTTTAATCACCCCGATCAACTTACACAGGATTATACATTGAAAATGCCGAGTTCAAATGAAAGGGAATTGTGCTTGCAAATGATCATCAAATTAATCATATTATGCGAAAATCTCGTTGATGAATTTGTAAAACTAAATGAGCAAATAATCAATTTTCCTTCAGTCTTGTACTACCGCCCCATGCATGCCTTAATCTTGCTAGTAAGATTGAGACTAATTTTGAAATCCCAAAACTTTGACGATATCGAAATAGATGTGGAATCATATTTTAGCAAAGTTTCTAAAGTTATCAATGATAATTTAAGGAAGAACTCTTTGGTTTGTTCGAAAATGAAAGTTGTACTAAACAAGATTGAAAAATGGTTAAATTTATCACAAAAGTTTAGCAAATTGGATAGCGTGGAGAAAGATGGCCCAATAAATTTTGATGTTGTAAAGATAATAACTCAAAATAAAGACAAAGAAATCGAGAATTTGGATGTACCCAAATCATCACACAGGGAGTCCCCCATAAGGGGACAAACCACTACAGAATCACATGATCTGACACCTTCGAGTTCAATTGATAATCCATTTGCTAATAGCAATGAGTTCAATGATATAATTAACTTAGAACAGATTTTTCAAGGTATAGATTCGGACATTCTGCATTATTTAAATCCATTGGAGTCTAATTTTGATTTAGTTACTGATTTTAATAGATTTTAATAGAACTATACGACTATTTTAGAATTTAAATTCTTCAGTTTCTTCAGTTTGTTCTTTTTCTTCGGGGGTTTTGGAATCCTCATTTGATGTATAGTCGTTGACACTATCATTGTTGAAGTCGTATGTATATCCGGTCAATGAATCATCATCTTTTATTTTCTTTTCCTTGATAATTTTATACAACTTCTTCTCTTCTTTAGAATTATCATTGGCACTCGATAATCCAGCAAGGATTTCATTTAATGATGGCTCTTTAGGTTCATCCTGTTTCTTACTTGGCTGTTGTCCTGGATCAATTCTATTATTTGCTTCCGTCGAATCCAGTACAACAACACTATCTTCCTCATCCTCATCCTCGTCCTCATCTGATGACTCAATAGCAGTATTTAGTGTTCCCCAGTGTTTCAATTTCTCTCGCCTAGAACTGCTATTTTTATCCTTGTATCCCATGTTACTATATTTAATATCTAATCCAGGTATAAGTAACTCCTTATAAGACGGGGGCTTCCCTATATCTCTCATGATTGTGACCCAGGCCGGAGGGATACTCACATCATTCGGAGGCATACCTAACGCCAGTCGCATCTCCAAAGAAATAATACCAGGTTTAATTTTGGCAGCTTTAGTAACAAGTTCATCGTTTGAATGTTTACCTTCCTCAAATAACTCACCATAGGGAAGAACTCTTGGTTTCGTTTGGAATTTATAAAAAGCTTCATACAACTTTTCATAATCCATATCTAGCCTACCCATTTTGGGTTGAATTTTTTCCCTTTGTTGTTGACGCAATGTCCTAGAATCACGTCCTACAGATCTCATCTCTGAGATTCCTGTTGCTTGAATGTATTTCGGTAATTGATATGGCAATTTTTCTATCCCTCTGCGTGATGACAAGTAATCCCTTTTCGAACTCCAATGCGATGGAATAGGTATTATATTTGGTTGTGACTTCATTGCAATTAGTAAATACGGGTCTTTGGAATCAGCATCGTACCATTCCACTACTTGTGGGAACTTCACTGATGATCTCAATTTTGCTAATGGAATCTTGTTCTGAATACGTAGCTGACGCTTCGAGAGTTGCTGTTGTTGCTGAGTCGTTAGTTGCGTTTCTTCATCACTAATATCTTCTCCACTCAGTTCGTTATCTGATGAGTCTATGTTCTGATAAACCAAATCTTTAGAATCTTTGGCATTCTCCTGTTTGGAATCTTCAATTTGTTGGGGATTGTTGAATTTGTTTAATACAGATTGAAATTGTTCGAATAATGGATCATCATCTATTTGTACATTGATTGTGGTATGTTGCTGCTCTACTTCCGGTTTTTTCAGATTGACGCCTTCATTAGTTTCCACCTCTTGTTTTTCCAATTTTCTTTGTTTCAATTTTTCTCTTCGTATCTGGTTCTTTGATCTTTTTGGTGCCATTTTGGTAATTGATACCTCAAATAAAACATCAAATCGGAAGATTTTTGTTTTGGATAATTTTTTTTTTTTTTTTTTGGTGTTTCATCATACGGTCTTTGGCTCCTAATTACAACACCCTAAACCATACTTTAGTATACAGCTAGAAATACCACACTAGTATACATTTATGACCTATAAACAACTCTACTTTTGCTCTATGCTTGAAACTAAATCAATCAAATTTATCGTATAATGAAGTAACTTTTTTCAAGGCAGCATCTATTCGTTTATTTATTTCAGCATCAGTTCGATCAAGTTGTTCTAACATTTTATTTAGATCTTTCTCTATATTTTCTGCAATATCAAACACTGATTGTTTTTTATCCGAGGTTGTTGGTATATCACCACTTCCACCAATTGTTGTATCGCCACTCTCTTTTGTTAGTGACAGGTTGGCACTGGCATTACCTGAGGTATTCATGTTTGCAGTTGAAAGAGCAGGAACCGTACTTGGATCAGCAGCAGACTCATAAGAAGACGTAGACATGGGTGCCGAGAACGTGTATGAAATTGGGAAAACTCTGGGAACACAACGAGCAAGGTGAACTGGTCGTTGTGGTTTTGTTGATAGTGTTCATAAGTTGTTTTTTTTTTTTTTTTGTGATCGACTTACTATGATAGGGATTAAACTGCCAGAACCAAAATGCCAAAGAAACAGCCAATATTAGTATAGAAGAAGTACCTACGATTGCTAGCTATCTTGAACACAATTCCATTCTCTTTGTATTTTCTATAAAAATTTTAATAGTCTTGTTTCACTCTTTATGTACAACACTAATTATATCTATACAGACCACCAGCTAAATTCAATTTTCGACCTCCATGTCATTAGGTTCAACCAATTCTTCATAAACAGATACATTTTCCTCAGCCAAGCTTAATTGATCGAAAACCCTAGTCTGCATCGAAGGAAAAATACATAACCCAAATAACAAAGTGTCCTTCCAAATATTCTCAAAATTCAACTTCACTGTCTTCAACCAAGCGGGATCTGGTGATTGCACCAACTCCAATTCGGACGTCCTCCTCACACAAGCCCTAACTACTCGGTCCATCATAATCGAAATATCATTAACATTGCCACCAAAACGGATTACTCTATTCGCACCAGTGCAAAGAAGGACATATGCATGAAAAAGCAAAACTAGTAATACCGCATAATGAAACCAATAATTCATCATATGTTTATTGAGTCTGAAACCCATTAAGTATAAAACAAAGGTGAGTTTAACCATATTTATAAGAAGCAGTCTTCCATTTGTGTATAATCTGTCCATAAGATCGTCAATTTCAGCATCTTCAACATTAATATTATCAGGGACACCTGGAATTACTTCCTCATTAGATTCTGGTTCTGGGTGGCTATCACCATCATGCATCATTACTTGTACCTTTTGAACCAATGGCTCTCCAGATGCCAGTCTAAAAACATTGTGAACTTTTGCTGCACCCATGGGACTGAGTAGTAGATAAGGGTCATGCAATCCGTTATCAACTATAATACATTGTGCCGTACTCAAGGTAACTTTCTTGACCATATTGTCTATGTTCAATGTAAATTCATACTCAACTTTAGACAAGTCATCTTGTTTAACCAACATAGTTTTCCCTGTATTCAGTTCAATCATGGTATCATATGAGGTTCCCTCCATTTCCCAAGTGGATCCCCCGGATACTCGAAGACTGGCTGGTTCAAAGGGGTCAATCTTCACAGGTGATTGTTCTGTTGATCTGTTGACAACTGGAATAGAATTTTGTTGACCTGGAATTGCTGTTTCACGATTTGATGGTATCGGCGCCGGGTTCGTAGATGTTGGTGACGTGGAAATATCACTATCAATTCCTGGTTCTGAGGATGAACTAGTAGCAGTTGGATTTGTTGTACCGCTCTCTCTAGCAAAATCAGATGTTGATTCTAATGGAACTGAATTTGACAGCATCAGGCCTAGTTGCTGTAAAGAATCGTTGGTGGCAGGAAGAAATCTGAATCTATCATTTGACTGAAAGTCCTTCCAAAATTCTCTGCTTAATATCCCTCCAGTTCCATTTACATTGTCATGTTTTGTAAGTTTCAATCTTACAATGCTATTATTCTTTTCCAAAAATTCTTCGTTTAATCCCAACAATTCATAAACACTGGTTTCCTCGTCCTGCAACGAGCTTGGTATGTCGTTTCCTTCGTATGATAACTTTATCTGTTCGATGAATGTACGTGTGACAGAGCCTTCATCGTTCTTACCTATTATCAATTGTTTGAGTTGCTTGAGCGTAGTTCGGTCATTTATTTCAATCATTGACTTTTCATTCTGTAGATTGGGAAGATCTGACTCTAACAAAATTCGAAATCTTTTAAAATTGCTATTCATTTCTGAAAGTTTGGCTCAATACGTTCAAGCTGATGGTGTACACCGAGTGTGTTGTTCTTTTGTCAAGTATTGGTATACATGAACTACGTTATAAATACACCCAGAAAAATGCAAATAAACTTGACACCGCACTAAAAGCACGGAATTGCCGTTTTCTACTTTTTAACGATTTTGCTGCATTACACGACCATGGTTTTTCCAACATTTGAAGTGGATATTACCTTCATCAACTGTATAAACAGGCCATCGTTAAAAAGGCAACTACCTTAATTGCAAAGTTTGAAAGCCAATTACTGGTTTTCTTTCAGCTCTGTCTAAAAGTACAAATAATCTACTATATGAACGGGGGCTAAGGCAAAACCGTTATTGTGCGATCTCGATGTGAGTAATCGTGTAAAACACAATTCGCTGTGCTGTTAATCAAGTATAACACCAAAATCTGAAAACTGGTCCTAAATTCAAAAGTACTTTTTTTTTCTTTTTAGCACCCATTATCTATTGCTCCAGAATGAATTGGATTTCATTTGCTTATCTATGTTTTATTGTCAAAAGCATATCTGGTGATTTAATATCACAACCACTTAAGAACAAGGTGGTGTTTATAGATACCACTATAGCAAATGAGATAGCCCGAAGCTATTTGGGGTCAGATAGTGGAAATTCTACACAAGATGATTATGAAATATTGTCAATTGAAAATGGCGTCAATGAGGGGAACATCACATCCTATTTATGTCAGTTACCAAGATCCAAGGAATTGAAACTTCCAAACCACACGCCTACCATGTCAACACATGAATTGAAATCACGAGCTATTGACTTGATATCGGAATCCTTTGGGGAAGACAACAGTTGTTTATATTCTTTCAATTTACATGCAAACTACTGGACTATAGGCTATTGCCACGGGGCCAATGTTATCCAATTCCACGAGAATTTAGATGATTTTATAAGTGGAGTTCACAAGCCCCATTCTCCAGATCATGTATATACGTTAGGTAAATTTCTGCACCAGACACTGCCATCAGAATTTGAGTTTGATTCCCATGAACGCACAATAAGTCAAAGATTACTAGGAGAAATTTGTGACTTGACAGGTGAACCACGTACCATTGATACGGTTTACAGATGTGACCATAAGCTTGAGATTGCCGAATTAACTGAGATAAGAACATGTCAATATGAGTTGCATATTAACGTTCCCAAATTGTGTCTGTTGCAGGAGTTTAGAAGGACTAATCTTGAAGAGGGTGTCTTGGAAATACTTTGTACGAAAATTGAATAAGGATGTAGCTTAATAATACAACCAAAAACATATTATAAAGTGTCTGTATTTCTCAGTTTTGACATAGATGTAAGCTATCTCGTATATACGATATCGGAGCGATTCTAAATAAGTCGTGGCTATTAACCGATAATGGGATTTGATTTTTGGTAGTGTGATTTAAGTAGTATTAATGGGAAACAAAAAAAAGACAAGAAAAAATGTGAACCTGCTTACTGAAAATTTTTCGATATAGGCTGACCCGTGTTTAAGGAATACTAGATAGTACTATTTGTTCAAGTATCAAAAATAGCCAATTTTATTGTCTTTTTTTTTATATACATCTTGCCCCCATTTGCAGAATCATTTTAGACTATTCTAGTCACCGACATATCCTAATTTGTTTAGTTTTTTGGCTATGATTTCCACTCACCATTTCATAATACCTAGGTTGGCTAAACCATCAATATGCACCAAAAGACAGCTTTCGTTTTTCTGGAAAATGTTGGCCATGGACGATTCAAAGAATAAAGTGAAAGAGCATCAATTGTATACATGGGATGAATCTCCATATGAAGATATCCGTGAGCGTGCGGCAATGATTAGAGCCCAAGCTTTATGTCCTGTTACCTCAAAACCAGTCAACTTTGTTTGTCCATATTCAGGCATTCCAACACATCATTCCAAAGAAGCATGGGAACAAGACAAAGAGTACCATGAGTCAAAAGTATATGAAAAATTGAAAAAAGTTAACCTTTACGAGCATGACTTGAGATCAGGGAGAAAGTTTGCTGAATTTGCTTTCCCTAAGAAACAAGAAAGAGACTTTTTGGTCAATATCAGTAACTGGGACTCATTTTTCTACACAAGAGATTTCCCACCAATGAATGATGAATTCAATTTAGCGGCAGCAACTAAAGTTTTGACATATCCTATTACTATTGCGTCGATTTTACATAAATTTTCGCCCTTACAATTGGAGCCAAAGGGACCATTGACATTAGAAGGGGCCAAATCTTTGGGTGCATTGAGATACACATTGTATCCTCCACAACTCGGAAAATCATCAACTAATGCCACCTCAACAAACTCAGACGACAATGCCGGTGAAATTGCATTTAAAGAAAGACCAATGAGAATTTTCTTGATAGGCCCAAGAATGGAAGGGATGTTACCAGGTTACATATGGAAACAATTTGGATATTTATTCCCCAACACCGAGTTTGAAATTCACTTGATTGGTCCAGAAGCTTATTATGATAAAAAGTTGCAAAAGTTTACGCCTGTCAGTGATTCAAACGGGAGACCGTTAGTACAAAGATTTGACGAACAAATAACATTGCATTACCACTCTAAATTTTTTAATGAGTTGTATGACATGGGCGACCTTTTCCCATTTGATCCATATTTGGACGTATTCTTCTGTTTCCATCCTAATTTCCAATCTGCTGATCAAATACATTGGGATAAATCGTTGAAAGGATTGTTGGAATCAAAATGCCCCGTTTTCATCAGTGGCTACCATGAACATGAATTATCGAAAGACATTGAATGGTTGAAGAATCATGAATTGTACCCAGAAATGGATATAATCTTGAATGGTACTCCAAACAACTTCGCTTGTACAAAATACGACATAAGAGTGACTGACCCTACTAATCCTTTGAATTTGAACAGTAGACTTTTTGGTTTCAGAGGTAAAAGGTATCATGCTATTCAAACATAAACTTGTATATAAATCTGTTTAGTTTACACACAATTGTGTATAATTAAGATAAACTTTTTTTTTTTTTCTTTTTCTCGATTCGACTCTTCATAATATATGAATTGAAGACAACGTTTTGTAGGTATAGATAAGCTTTTACGTCTCAGTTAAAACCAAGTAAAGAAATCAAGAAATTAGCGTTTGAACCAGAAATAATACAATAAAAAGAACACACATACGCCCACATTTATTTTGCGTGGGCGTGTCCCTCACTAAAATTCTTCATTAATTCTTAAAACTAAACTACAAGCAATATGAGATTGACAGATGAAAGCAAGGCGTTTCATTTTGGAGTATATTCTATAGTGTTTCAAATACCTTATGGAAAAGTTACAAGCTATGGTATGTAAGAAGTACTCCTATTTGCAAGATTAACAAATTTTTTTTACTAACCCCTGATATTATCAGGTCACATTGCTTATCTTTTGAACAAGCCTGAGAACCCAAGACAAGTTGGTTCATCTCTAAAGCATTGTTCATTTATAATTTCTCAGTTGAATGAGAGCCTCGATCCCAGTAATCCGGATTGGTTAGATGTCAACGAATTGCCCTGGTGGAGAGTGGTTCTGAGCAGTGGGAAAATCTCGCCACGCGAAGCCAATGGGCAGTATGTGCATAAGGATAAACTACTAGAAGAGAATGTTGCTGTTCTGCAAGGGCATATGATTGACATGGATGAGTATGGTTGGTTTCCAGAAGATATAAGTTACTGAAACAATGATTACTACTGGTTAGTTATTATTAATGGACAAATATAAATAATGTTAAAACAATAAATACATTAATGTACAGAACATATATAATACAAGATGTTAAAATTATCATGATTGAGATTTTATTGGCTTTCTATGTTTTTGTGGTTTTGGTGATGTGTTCTTCTTCTTTTTCTTCTTTTTATTATCAACTAGTTCTAATCGTTGCATTTCCTCCTGTACTCTCTTTGACTCTTCCTCCCACCATTTTGCAAACTCTTGTTCTTGCTGAATTTCCAGAAGCGTTTTCCTTTCAGTTTCTTGCAACTTTGCTTGTTCCAATTTGAGTGATTCATGAATCATCACTTCTGTCAATGATGGAGTCGAGTAAACACTATTAAATGACGAGTCTGGAGTTATCGCTGCTGCCATTGAAAAAGGCGTACTTGCAGTGCTTGATGGTATGGATATTGGGGAAGGCGACTTCTTTGTAGTTTGTGGTCGGTTAGTGGTTATTGATTTCTTCTTAGACTTCGAGGACCCTAAAACTGGAAGGCTGTTGATATTTTGAGAGTTGACTGCAGGTGCTTCTGCAATACAAGTAGACCATGGTGCAATAGTTGAAGTTTGTTTACTATTCTTTTCTTCGGATTGTTCTTGATTGTCACTAGTCGCTGTTGCTGCCGCGGCTGCTGCTGCTGCAGCCGCTGCCAAACGCTTTCTTTCCTTTTGCGAAACCTTAATCACAGGCCCAATCTTTGCTTTAACAGACTTGGATTTGCCACTTGCCCTAGATAAATCTGTCAGTTTTATACTAGTATCAGCTGCTAACAAAGCGTCAGAAGACTCCAGTGATAGTTGTGGTCTAATCGCCCAAGTCGATGACGATGGTAGTCCACTTGATTGCACAAATGGCTCAAAATTAGGTTGGGTTGAAGATACCTTTCCAGTTGTAGATGAGTATCCAGTCTTATTTGGCGGATGATCGTGAACTCCGCTATTCATACTAGAAACATCCAAGGAAATATTTGATGCATTTCGTTGTCTTGTTTTATTTTCTACCAATATAAACCCCTCACTATCGTCAACAATTGTTGGTGGGAAACTCTCACCATTACTTTCTTTCCGTAAACTTTGTCTGAAATCAATAATATCCTTGTTGAATGGAGAACTGGAACTCTTTCTGGATTTTCTTTTCTTCACAAAATTTTTGGGCTTTCTAGTCTCAGCATATGTATCGTCAACTAAAGGCTCAAATGATGAGAACCCTTTTCTATCACTCATAAAATGTTCATTAAATTCATCAATATTTTCAATGTATTCAAACAAAACATTTGGATCTTGATCAAACCAGGCTCTGGTTCCATTTGGTACATTACGTATCTTGTCAATGAACACCTCTAACAATTGCATTGCATCACTTGGTATTTCTCTAAAACCAGGAGAAAACATTAAGACTTCTAGATTATTGAAAATGTACCAAGAACAATTAAGAAAAAGTTTTTGAGCATTTAATGTGAACCCATGAACAAGTAAAACCAACACATTGTCTAAAGAAATCATATCACATATAGCCAATTGTAAATCACATTTGAGTTGAAGCAACAATAATTCATCAGCGACTTCAATCAATTCAAGTAAATCATTGATGAAATAATCTTTCTCTCCAAAATCATACTGAAAGCAGTCTAAAAGACTGTCATTACTAACACCATATAAGTACCTAAGAATTAAAGTAATCTGAAACTTTGTCAACCCAGTAAAATCAAGGTATTGAGCATTGTTCTCATTTACTTTATCCCATCTCTCTGATAGCAATGTTTCGAAAAAAGCCGATCTTGCCTTCAAAACAAAGGCATGGGCAAACACATCTCCGTCACTGGTCTTAATAACGACGTCACCAGTATTGCTGTCAAGCAAACCTTGAAAAGCTTTTGTGACTAACAACCTGTCATTGTTAATACCAAACAAACTGCAAAGTGCTTGATACTGGTTTATCCTGAGCCTAACTTGTTCTGGAGAAGAATACGAGAAAACATGTTGTTCCCAGTTATCCATTTTTCTCCCACTGTAAACAGAATGCATGAACATCAAGGCAGCAACAGGTGAAACGGTTGTTAAAACTCTTAGAGTTGATTTTTCTGGAATCCAAACTATCTTGATATTATCACCAATTAAAGTTTCGTTTGCATCATTCAACTGTAACAATTTTCTAAAAACATTTGATCTGGCTTGAAGAACACTGCTATGAAACCCAAATTTTGCATCCTCAGCAAACGCAAATTCAAAATTTGCATCATAAAAGTTTTCATTGTTGACTAGGATATCCTTCAAACTATCAGTGTAGTCCTCTTCATAACCACTACACTTCTTGATATTAGAATACGCATCTTCTGAGATAACATCTTCATACGTGTTCAGCGTCTTCATTCGTTTATTTACTTTATCATCAAACTTGTTGTTATAGATCTCTTTGATCTTGTTGACAACTAGTGTATCTTGTTTCGAATGTAATTCATTATATTCCGTGTCATCACCATCTTCTTCATGCGTATTAGTTCGTGTTGGATTAAAAAAGCTAGCAATATACAAATTATTATTGTTGTCAAATAGTTTATTTTGTTTTCTGCCGAAATTATATTCAACTGCCGGGGATAAAGTCTCTATGTCGGTGAAAAAATCGTTTTGTGGAAGTTCCAACGGCAACAAATCAATATCGTCCCTCATAAACCCAAATGATAAAAACTTGGGGTCACATGTTACTCTAACAACATTATCAACACTTTCAATTTTCTTGAATTTATTCTTCGTAAGGGGTATTGGTAATGTTGCACCACTCATAGAGTTTTTTCTTTGATTGGATGAGAGTGTTGATTTAACAAAGACGGCACCACTTCTAGTACACAAAACAACAGAACCATCTGTTGAAATATCAATGTCAGTGGCTACCATATCATGATCATAAGCTTTCCATATCGAAGTATATTTGGTATTCTTTATATCGCTTGTATTGACTGAAAATGACAAAACTGATCCGTTCTTCAATAAAAGCATACAATTCTCAGGACCCCTGGTAACTATTTTTTTAATAACTGCAGCCTCTGTGATTCTTCTCGGTTTAAAATAATCAAAATGTTTATCGCTATGTCCTTTAATTGGGATTTTCGGTAGTTTAAAATGTTGATAATTGTAGTACACATGAATGTCATTTAGTGTCGTCACCACACACGTACACAATTCACTGGTACTCACACACTTTATGTCATCTCGCAACTGGATTGCTCGTGGGTTCACTTGTGTTTCACCTCTTACTGACCGCTCATGTACTTTGACCTCAATATCACCGTTAGTACATGAAATACCCATTTGGCCAACATTTAATCCCCAAAAGCACAAACAGTTTTTTGACCATACTAATGAATGAATTTTGGAGACCTCAGCACCCATAATGTTTTGAATTCTGCGGAGTTCACCACCAGCCAAGATTGGAGTGGCAATGAATTTGTCCAAATAATTTGTCGATTTTTTATTATTCATATTCGGCACCCCCAACTGATTGAAACTATTGAGTCCCCACGCATAAACCTCATTATCAGTGGTTAACGCAATTGAATGATTACTAGAAATTGCAACATCCTTGATCTTTTTGTCATTAAAAAACTCTATTCTTTTGAATTTAAAATAATTATTCAAATCTGCTAATCCGTGTCCTAACCTTCCCCTTGAACCAACACCACACGAAAACAACTCTCCATCTTGAGTAACCACAAGAGAATGGTTTTTCGATATTATAATACGTTTGTATCTAGGACGTTTAAACCTCTCACTAATGGGACTAGCAGTGTCACTAGTAAGTTTAAAGTTGTCGTGGTACAAAAGTGCCGGGGTTGCTCTATCGGTGGAATCGCCTACCCCTAGCTGATTGTTAGTGTTGCATCCAAAAACATAAATCTCAGAAGCTCCTCGTTTTTCAGTCCATGAGATCTGAGATGATTTCAAAAAGGGTAAGATATCAGGCATATCTCCATCTTCATCTTCCTTTATTTCCTTGGCTGGTTTGATGTGTTGATATTTGTAAGTCATATGAAATTCATTCTTGTCAGTAATGTACTCTGGGAACCAAAGCAAATCTTTGAAATCATTATTAAGAAGGTTTAAAGGTGTATTTCCATTTCGATCTTTAAATTTTAACAACTCTAGTAAAGGAGAGTTGGTGGCAAAAATATTACCTTGAACTACTATTCCTTGTAAATAATCAATTAAAATTTTAAGACACTGTAAGCGCTTGTGGAAAAAAATATAATGCAAACAATTCCAGCCATTTTCATAATCATTGTGTTTTAATATTGACTTAAAATCTGGGTTTTTAGTTAAGCTTTTCAAAGCATCAGGGTTGTTTACCAAAATACATATGTGTAATATGGTACGACCAAACACATCTCTTTTGAACAAGTCATCTTTGGTTAATTTTTTTAATTTAGTGACATTAATACTATTCATAGTTGGGAATCCATTTGCTCTTATGTAATATATCAATATTTTTGGGGTATGACAATTGAAAAGGAAGGGGTTTGTTGTGTTATTGGATGAAAGATGATGATTATGAGTCTTAAAAGTTTGTATTCTTGCGATTTAGTTTGAAAGGTCCAAAAGAAAAAAGAAAGAACTTCTTTGCCCACGTTAAATAACGTTAAACTTTAACAACAACGCGACTTATACGTTACGGAATTTTCTCACTTTCTATCGTGCTAAGTTGCTACTATTTGCCAACCTTAACAACAACGTGGGGGCAACACACATTTTGCAGTTAAACCCCGGAAACAAAGACAGTTAAATGAAACGCTGTCATAAAAGTAATCTGCAGATTGTAATTGCCATATCATGGTTTAGAAGTATATTACTGTCGAACCAAAAAGAAAATCAATAACTTATGCAAAAATGTACAATAATATTACAACTAGTTTCTATACATATATAATTTCATCTGGTTTTATAAACTTGGATGTAGTGGGTTTGTGGTACCAATATCAGGTGGAGTGCTATTTTATTCTTTCTCTCCAAACAAAGATTCAATGGAGGTTTCATCATAATCAACTTCTGATTGTTTAGTGAGATTTTCGATCTCCTTTTTATCTGGCAAAACCGATTCAATATTTCCAATTTGGTTATCATCTTTATGTTCAGGCGCCTTATAGTTTTCAGTCTCTTGTTTATTTTCAATTCCTTTGTCAACTCCATCTTCAGGTTTAGTTCCAATCATTTTAACTTGCTCAGGCTCGGGTTCAACTTTAAGTTCATGTTCATTTCTATTTTCCTTTGGTAAATCTACTTTCTTCTCTTCGGTATTGAATTGTTCTTCTGCTAATTTTCCCTCCGTTGGCTCTAGTGCACTTGCAGACTCCAATTCCCGTAGCATCTCTGCTATATCCGATGTATCTGGTGTATCTACAGTTTCCAATGTATCTGTTGTTTCCATTGACTGCGCTGTTTCCATTGCTTGAGCTGCTTGTGCAGCATCTCTTTCCTCTTTTGCCTTCAATTCCATCTCCTGTTTCTGTAACTCTTCTTCCTCGGGTAAGAAAAATGAATTAGCAATGATTTTCTTTTTAATAGAAGAAATTCTACCGGTTGGTGGTAATTTTGGTCTGACGTTTCTTTGTTTTTGTGGCAAATCTTCATCTTCTGTCAAAACAAAAATATCATCAGGCGGAATTTCCAATGATTCACCCTTCTTTTTCTGGGCTTTGACATAAAATGTTTGAGATTTTTCATACAACTTCTTGTAAAACGGTATCAATATACCAATTTGTTTTTCAATTTCATTACCATGGATCTTCTCTGGTTCATATTCTTGTAAATCTTCATACTTGTTTCTTTGGGCGGAGCTACCACTGGAAGTAAATTGATTGTGTAAACGTGAATGCAACAAATAAACTGGGATCGACGATGTTAACATCTTGAATTCTTTATCTAATCCCAATTCTTTAAACCCAAAGAAATCGTCCCCTAATCCATTGGAAAAGTCACCGGTCATAAATTGTTCACTATTATCCTCAAAACTTTTTTCACTGAAATTCTCTAATCCTGGTCTAAGTAAATCTTTCAAGAAATTAGACAACTTGAGCCGTAAATCTTTGAGCTTAGCCTGCTGTTTCACCACTCTTTCTTGAACAAACGTATACAAATCATCAGGTCTGTCGACACCATTTTCTAGTAATGATAACAACAAAAGTTCACGTGGAGATAATCGATTATACGATGTCGTTTCACTGTGCAACTTTAACGATTTAATTAAATTCCCAAGATATCTTTCTGCCACTTGAGTCAAAGTATTAATGGCTGCCGGTTGCGTTGTTTCAAACCCAGTTTGCATCGCAATTTTCGCAATATTTCTTCGAAACACCGAAAACTGAACATCACCTGTACTAATGTCATGGTTAGGCAACTTTGAAGCGGCATCAACATCCACCTCTTTTAATGTTTGAATCTCTGGTTGTTTCATCTGCGTATGATGTACAAATTGTTGTGTTTGCATTTGACGAATAAGTGAAATTTTGAAACAGATTTTTCTAATTTCTTGTATCTCACAAATATTCTCAAAATATACTTTATTCAACCCTGAGTTTGTTGATAGGACAAAATCAGATTTAAGTTTAGATGCATCCCCACTAGCTTGTTGTAAATATATATCAACTAGCTTGTTCTCATAGCTTTCTTCACTTTCTTTGTCAACCCCTTGGTATGCAATACCGGGAATACCACCAGCCACATCATATTCAAGTAAATAGGGTTCATCATTTTCTAGTAGACTCTTTGATTTCGATATAACTTCTTTGTTGTTTAAATACTCGTTGAAGTTTGACATTTCATTGGATTTCCGGCAAATAGCGGGGGCGTCGCTTTTGAGATGCCCATTTTCATCAAACAAGTCAGCTCTTTGCTCACAATAATTAGCTCTTGACTTTGCTGTTAATGTCCTCCATGCCTGCAATTCAGGGTCAAATTCTTCCTCATCTGCTTCTACTATACCATTGAGAGCGGCACCAGTCCCATTAATATTGTCTGCATCTTCCTCCTCTTCTTCTTCTTCGTCATTTGACAAATTCCCATTGTCTGTAGGCGCTGGTGTGCTCTCATGCACTGAATTCGTATCGCTGGGCAATGGGGTTCCTGCAGGTGATGGTGAATGTGGTATTTCTGCCTCTGCCTTAATTTCATCTTGTCTCGATCTTTTCCTTCCCTTTTTCATTGATTTGCCACCTAACGTATCCTCTTCATCATCTCTTTTCCCATTCTCTACCTCTTCTTCTTTCTCAACTTCAGCTCTACTCCTTATTTTGATATCGGGAATGGTTGGGATCAATTTGATAGTTTTCTTTTGCATAGCTACAGCATGTGCTCGGATAAAATGTGAAGGATCAGCATTATATGTAAGACAATTACTCCAAATCAACATCAAGTCATCGACAAATTCCTGTTTTGAATTGTACGCTAAATTTTTCAACTTCTTCAAAACTGTATTCAAATCCATTGGTTTCTTGATAATCAAACCATAATTGGGAGCTTCTCTTTTGGAAACTTTGTTTAAGAAAAACGTAGAATGTTCGGTATAACCTCTTAATTCAGTCACCACTTTTTCACAAGCCTCATATAATTCTTCTTGTCCAACTCTATCATCATTGGCCCATTTACCTCTGTTTTTTCGAATATCCATAAATAATGTCCTTAATTCATGATCATTCAAGGGAACTTCATCTCGCTTCAGTTGAATTGTCGAAAGCAAATGCTGTAAGGATGTAGATGCCGCCCCCAAATTCATATCGATATGAGCAGCAGATTTCGGATCGGACGAATCGTCACCTTTATTTGTCTTTTTGGATTCCAACTGTTTATCCGATTTTTCTAATTTCCTCCTCTTTAGTAAAGTCTCTCTGTCATATTCAAAATTGTGATACACTTTGTTGAATTCTTGAATAAGTTTATCTTGATCTTCATTGCTGCTTTCTAAAGGTTTAATCATCCCTGCACTGTTTGCTGTCGATGTATCGCCTGCCAGTAACAGATTAGATATTCGCCCTTGAGTGCCATTGGTTTCTTGTTGCTTAGCCTTGAATATGGATAGTGGAACATCTAGCACAAGTTGTTCATTTGAATTATACACTAGCATGTTCTCTGATAAATTGGATTTGTCATTTGATAAATCAGTTGCATTCTGTTTTTTGTCATTCTCTTCCTCATCATCTTCATCGTCATCGTCATAATCATCATCCTCTTCTCTCACTTTTGGTTTCTCGATAACTTGCTTTGTTTCAGATTCATTAGATGGGTTTTCATCCTGAATGTTGTCCAACGAATCAATCAACTGGTAATCATCAGAGACCTCGTCCAATATGTTATTTGATTCATCCAATCGTTTAGAACTGTAATAGAAATCAATGGCTTTTTCCCATAAGAGGTATCGTACATGTAATGCCAATTTCTTACTCATTTCTGCCCCTTCAGGAAACAAAGTCTCTGGAGTGTCTAATTCAGAGTGCAAGGTTTCCTTGTTTGTTTCATTCTTTTCAATAATGTTATTGAAAGTTGGGATATCTCTATCACTGCTGTTTGGAATTATCTCCCCAGCATTCTCGGTGTCTTCCTTTTCAATTTCATCCACTTTTGGTGTCTCTGTTTTTTCAGTTTTGTCTTCAGGTTTCAAATAGGAAATGTAACAATTACCTTCCAAAAAATTGGTCCAAATCTCGAAATTATTCAATGATAGAATATAATCAATTATTTTGAATTGAGTTTCATTAAGGAAGATCTCAAAGAACAGTCGCTCATTCAACTTTTTAGCCAATTCAAATAGCTTTCTAGGATCATTACGTTGGAAAGTTTCAAGCTTGTCCATATTTCAACTGAATAATAAAAAATAATATTCCTGGTGTATATGATAGGTATTTGAAAAAAAAAAGCCAAAAAAAAAAGATATAATAAAATAAACAAAGTAAATTGCTTTATAAATCGGTGAATTTGGTTGTGAATCAATAAGTTCAATGTATCAAATGAATATTTCAAACGTTCCCATAAAGTTTCTCGAGTCTATTGATGGCGCAACGATTGATTAGATGATATATTGATTCTAATAAAATGACAATATAACTCCAGCTTTCAAGTTTCAACTAACTTTTCTCTCACTGTAGGTTTTTTTTTTTTTCCTTGCGAATCTTTGGTTTTGGTTTTGGGATTTTTTGTTTTCTGTGAGTATTTTATCGCAGCAAAAATTGTACTCAAGCTGAACTTAATTGAGTCGGGTTTTGTTGCTTTTCTTTTAATTCATTTAAATCAGAGATCGGAAAAAGATCCCACTTGTCACATCTACAGGTTTTGTTTTTTAACACTCTTTACGTTTCAATGTTTTCTTGTTTTTGGAATCTATTCCAATTCTTTATTGCTTCATGGTATTTTCACTTAAAATATATAATAAAGCTATATACTGAGAATCATAAAATATATCAAGCAGAATCCAATTACCAAAAAAAAGATCAAAAAAAAAAAAAAAATATGATGATATATGACATTACTAAACCCAGGAATTGTAAAAAAGCATTACGGCATGATACATGAAATTAGGTGTTTTCTTTCCTCTAAAATCAAACAGCATATTTCTTAGTCCATTCTTTTGCAGTAGCTTCATACTTCTTTCTATCTTGTTTGTAAATGTGAGCAATTTCTGGTACTAATGGATCGTCTGGGTTAGCATCAGTCAATAATGAACAAATAGACAATAACACTTTGGAAATTGTTAATGCAGGTGACCACTGATCCTTTAAGATATCTAAACAGATGTTACCATTACTGTTAATGTTTGGGTGGTAGATCTTGGTTGTAAAAGCAATCTTTGGTGGTTTAAATGGGTAATCTGTTGGGAAATGAATGCTCAAGAAAAACACCCCGCCGGCATACGGAGAGTCTGGTGGTCCCATGATAGATGCTTGCCAGTGGTATAAATCGTCTCCAACTGGTCCTGCTGAACATGATGATGGTGGATCTCTATGAAACAAAAAATGTTAGTATATTTGCTTCAGTGTCTATGAAGTTGGCTGATTATTAATAGAAATGACAAACACACATTGTGAGCTGGTCAGAGCATGGAAGAAAAAAAAAAATGCGAAATTGTTTTCCCATATTCAGTGATTCCACACGATATACGCCACCAAAACACAACTTGGTCAAGACGTGTTTGGACGATACACAATCAATCAACTCTATTCCTTCTATTTGATATTACTCGCCGACCTCTTCTTCCTATTCGTTCATCAACTTATCTGTTCATATAGACTCTATCAAATCGATCCAAGTTGGGTATATTTTTTTTTCGTTTGTTCCTCCATAAGTGATCTCTTTTTGCTCGTCTGTTTTCTGTCATTTAACTAATAATCGCCCAATAATATCCCAATATCAAACACACATACCTTCCTAAGTCAGATAATTCTTTGTTAATACGTTTTAAAGACATGTTTTGAAAGCAATAGTTATATTGATTTATATGTATATATATATAAGTTGGTTGATTAAGTTTATAATGAAGTAAAAAAAAAGAAAGTAAAAAAAAAAAGTGAGAGGAAGAAAGGAAAAAAAAAGTTTTAGAAGTTCAAAGAAGAAAAACTCATTTGTTGTTTAGTTGTTGATTGAGTGAGGAAACGATTTTGTTACATCATCCTTTGGTAATCAGGACACACACCCATATCAGACATACATATATCTTATTTTCCACTACTACTGTGACTTAAGTTCTTGTTTGGAAAAAATTAACTCATATGTTCCACCTAATCAGTACAATTAATTGGTCATTTCTTTGATTAATTTCTATTAATAATAGAACACCATAATAAGAAATAACAAAACAAAACAATACATAAAAGAAAAAGAAAAAAAAAAAAAAAAAAAAAAGAAAACAGTTATCACTTTCACACGACTATAATGACCATAATTTTTGAGTAAGTCGTGCATCCTGGTGACAATTGATATCTTTATAAACAAGAACACCAACAGACCAAAAGCAAAGACACAAGTTGTGCACAAATGAAAGCATCAGTCAATGGCATTATAGCTCGGCTTAATAGAAATAAAATAATTCAAAGAAAAATTAGGTCCTATGTTCTACAGTGTTAATAAAAGTAAATCATTTTATTTTTTTTTTTTTCATTTCTTTTTTTGTTGGTGAAGTTCTTTCATTGTGGGCTGTGAAGTATTGAGATTCTTAGAGAAAGGTGCAAATCGCTGATACTTGAAGCAACAAGACATCTCATCAACTTTTTTTTTCTATTTTGGAGCATTGTAGTTCCTTAACAGTTGAAAACTCTTCATCCTTTTTGTTCTTTCTTTAATTAAACTGACAGTCAATATTTTTTTGCAGAATCAACGACTCATTATTTTCTTCTTTGTGGGGGGAAAGATATTAGATTCTTGTTCTATTTAGTGTACTGATGGTTTTCGGGAGAGTAAAAAAAAAAAAATTAAATATAATATAATAAAATACCATAACCATAACCACAACTATAACTATAACTAAAACCATTTAATAATAACAATAATTTAAACTCTAAGACAAGAAAAAAAAGAAACCCAAATTGAAACTTGGTTGAGGAAATAAAATAAAACTAGGTTTTTTATATATTAATGGGGTTGAAAAAAAAAAAGTCAAAACCAAAAGTTTATAAATAAGTTCTACGATCTCCTTTAAGCGAAACTGACAGTATAACTTAATTGTTGGTTCCTTGTATTTGTTTACCATTTATTATCAGCTCATGATAGTAACATTTAATTCGAGATCACAGAAAACAGAGGGAAATCAAATCAATTCCGAAACCACGGCGACTTCAAATACCACAACAACTGTTGCTACCAAAGTGGTAAAACAGAAACTTCAGGAAAGGCCGAAGAATGTGAAACATATCAATGGCTCTAAAGATTATTACAAGTTCAAAGATGGAAGATCGCGGAATGGATGTTTGACTTGTAAAGTACGAAAGAAGAAATGCTCCGAAGAAAAACCAGTTTGCAATGACTGTCTGAGATTTGGTAAAAATTGTATTTACATAAATGATTCCATGAGTGAACAGGAAATTAAAGATCTCAAAAAGAGTGTGGAATTACAAGAAAGAAACCAGAAATTAAGGAAACGGAAACCCAAATCGAAAAAATCCATTGCAAAATCAGCACTTGCTACGCCAGATACCCATTCATCTGATTCAATATCCCCAATATCCCCTGTGCCTCGTAAGAAACCCAAAAGATTAAACACTGTTGACGTTGATGCAAATAGAACAATTGACGAGTCTCTGGATCCATTCAAAGTATTTTCATACAAGTCTACGCTACAACCTACGGTGAATCCAGTTTCGCCAGGACACTCAATACCACCCAATTCACCAGCAATACAGAACCTAATACATCCAGCAGGTACGCTGCAAGAACAAGAGTTTCCCCCACAAAAGCCTCTACGATATTTAGAAAATGCAACAAAAGAAACAGAAGTAATAGAAGAGATTATCCCAGAAGGTAGTACTGGTCTGGAAATAAGTTCGCCATCAACATTTTTGACTTTTCTTCGAGATCTTAATTCCCATCATAGTCATACTTCTCATCATCATCATGTTGGTCATATAGATGTTCACAATGGTCATAGTCAAATAAGAGGTAGTGATGAGATTGAAACTGATAATGAAGATGATAATTTACATAAATTTCAACCTTTAGATGACTTGGAGAATCCTGAACTACGGGAAATTTTAACATCACCCGATTTTAATGATGCATTGGAATCATTTGAAAACTCTTCTCAATTAATTAATGGTTCGAACATTTCATATACTGATTTGATTTCAAGTTTGAATCTGTTTCTACATCATCCTCCAATACCTCCTTCACCGACATATATTCCGGAATTGAGTGATCCTACTAGTTCATATCTTTATAATTATTATGCCGATGTATTGTCCAAGAAAATATCAATTGCCCCAATATCACAGAATGAGTCAAATTCATATCAAAAGGTATTCTTGCCCTTGGCACATAAGGATAAAGGTGTCTTGTATGCTATTTTGGCGTGGTCAGGATTCCATTTGGGAGGACATTGGTCAGAAGAAGGGGTCAGATATCTTGAATATGCCTTGGATCATTTGAACAAATCAATGTTTGATAGACCCCATCATGACCGTCAAATGATCTTGAATATGTTAGCCACTTTAATGATTTTATGTGCTGCAGAAATTTGTAAAGGTGACGTCAAGAATTGGTCAGTATATTTACATTGGGGATGGAAGTTGTTATCAAGTAATGGTGGGATTCTAAGTTTTAATAAACTGAAGGAGGAACATTGGTTAATTTCCAATTTTGCTTATCATGATTTGTTAGCTAGTTCATCTAGTGAAAGAGGTACTTATTTCCCATCTGAAGAATACGATTTCATTTTTAGAGATGATGATGGGTTCTCATCAGGCAATTTGAACCCATTGTTGGGAATTTCGAAAAACTTGTACCGAATAATTGGTGATATATCAACATTATTATTTGAAAGTAAAAAACAATTGGATATTTTCTACAGTCGAGAATTTACAGGAACTCCTCCTAGAGTTGCTGAAGAGTTTGAAGATGTTGATGATTGTGAATCACAAATAAGTGATCATGGTAAGGCAAGTCAAATATTATTGTCAGTTATTTCCAAAGTCAAGAATTTGGAAAAGCAAATTGATGAATCCAAACCAGCAGCAAAAGACTTGGTAGACTTAACTGATCAAGAGTTAGAACTACAATTAACTTTGTTTGAAGCATTTCAGTTGAGTGCAAAATTGTTTTTGAGACAATCAATTATGAAATGCAACCCTTCAATGTTGGAAAGTCAAGTGTTGAATAATGATTTAATCAAATGTTTAGATATCTTGGTGGGGACTTCGGTGCAAGCTTCTTTGGTGTTCCCCATATTTATTTCTGGTATCCATTGTGTTTCGAGACACGATCAGGAACTGATGAGACACAGAATAAATAAGTTTATTAAACTATATGGACTTTGGAATGTTTGTAGAGTGAGTTTTGTATTACAGAAAATATGGAAAGAGAATCCTGATGGTAATAAAGTGGTTGATTGGCATAATCTATTAAAAGAATTAGGTTGGGATATAAATTTTGCATAGGATAAAAAGATTTTAATCCACATATACATATGGCTGAGCATATTACACGACCTCACGTTGTTCACGTGATTTGTAACTGTTTATTTGTTTGTTTAGTATATTGCTCGACTTCTCTTTTGTCGCTCGCTCATCTCATCAAAAAATTTTCTCTTGGTATTTGGTTCTAGTCGAAAAAAAAAAAAAAAAGAGAGAAGATAAAATTTCACTTTTCTAGTTCATACCCAATCAACCTCCTTCGAAACAAATTCTCCATCTCCAAATATGCCTGGGTTAGACTACCTTCTTTTTGAAGAAGCCACTGGATATGGTATATTCAAAGTATTAATTCAACAAGACGACATTGCATCTAGACTGAAAGAAGTCCAAGAGGCCGCCAATGATTTATCTAAATTTTCCAAAATGGTGGAATTAGTATCATTTGCTCCATTTAAAGGTGCAGCACAAGCTTTAGAAAACGCCAATGATATTTCAGAAGGGTTAGTTTCACCATATTTACAATCAGTTTTAGAATTAAATTTACCAAAAGCCTCCTCTAAAAAAAGGATTGCTCTTGGTGTTTCTGATAAAAATTTGGGTCCTTCAATCAAAGAAGTATTCCCAAATGTAGATGTTTTATCTAATGAAATTGTTCAAGATTTCCTTAGAGGTATCAGAGTGCATGGTGCCAAATTATTTAAAGATTTACAAGAAGGTGATATTGAAAGAGCCCAATTAGGTTTAGGTCATGCCTTTTCCAGAGCTAAAGTTAAGTTTTCTGTACAAAAGAACGATAATCACATCATTCAAGCTATTGCCTTGTTGGATCAATTAGATAAAGATATTAACACCTTTGCTATGAGAGTTAAGGAATGGTATGGATGGCATTTCCCTGAATTGGCCAAAATTGTTCCTGACAATTATAGTTATGCCAAATTAGCCTTATCTATTAAAGACAAGGCTTCATTAACTGATGATTCATTACATGATGTTGCTGCTATCTTGAATGATGATTCAGGATTGGCTCAAAGAGTTATTGATAATGCTAAAATTTCTATGGGTCAGGATATTAGTGAACAAGATATGGACAATGTTATAACTTTTGCTCAAAGAGTAGTAAATCTTTATGAATACAGACAACAATTATACAAATATCTTACTGATAAGATGCACACTGTTGCTCCTAACTTGTCCACTTTGATTGGTGAAGTTGTTGGTGCTAGATTGATTTCTCATGCTGGTTCTTTAACCAATTTATCCAAACAAGCTGCTTCAACTGTTCAAATATTGGGTGCTGAAAAGGCTTTGTTTAGAGCTTTAAAGACCAAGGGGAACACTCCAAAATATGGTTTGATTTATCATTCATCTTTTATTGGTAAAGCTAGTGCCAAGAACAAGGGTAGAATTTCTAGATATTTGGCTAACAAATGTTCTATTGCTTCAAGAATTGATAATTATTCTGAAGAACCAACCACTGCTTTTGGTGAAGTTTTAAAGAAACAAGTTGAAGATAGATTGAAGTTTTACGACACTGGATCTGCACCAATGAAGAATTCTGACGCTATTAAGGCTGCTTTAGCTTTGAATGGCCAAGATCTTGCTGATGGCGGAGAACAAGAAGATGTTGACATGGATGGTGATGAAGAGGAAGTGAAGAAGGAAAAGAAAGAAAAGAATGACAAGAAAGACAAGAAAGACAAGAAAGACAAGAAGGAAAAGAAGGATAAAAAAGAAAAGAAGGAAAAGAAAGATAAAAAGGATAAGAAGGATAAGAAAAGAAAATCAGATGATGGAGAAGAGACTCCAAAGAAAAAGAAGAAGAAGTCTAAGGATTAGTTGAGTTTTATATTTTTATGTTTATATTTTTGTTGTACATTAATACATTTTGATCAAAGTTAACCATTCAACAGATTTTATGATCTGTATCGTGCTTATTAATTTGTAGAGCACATTCTGTCTACACCCAAATTACTAGTAAAATGAAATGCAAAACACCTAAAATAAAGTATATTTTTAAAAATAACTATCCCTCGAATAAACCTAGTAGCTATAAAATCATCATTATGGCTTTGCCTTTTCTGGTTTGCTTTTTTCCAGAGGTTCTTTTTCCTTTTCATTTCTGGATATCAAATTTCCTACAATCTTGAATGTTCTCGATATTTCACTAGCATGCCCTTCAGATGGGACTTTCTTAGTATTTGGGAAATGATTATCAACAAATTGTTCTAAAGTATGGTTTAACGGGGCTACCATGGGATCAGCTTGACTTGAAATTATCCCTTTACCTTCAGCATCATATACATGGTTTTGGAATTCTTCTTTGACTGAACCTAATGCACTTTTTGTTGGATCGACAAAATTCTTATTGACAGAACCATTAACTGCGGTTATAGTATTTTGAACAGTTTCAACAGTATCATTTACTGGTTTAGTGATTGGTGTTGTTATATCTTGTACTTCAACTGTTTGTAAACTTGGCAACCATTTATCAATTTCATCAAGTGCTCGATTCGTCAAAGTATCACTTCTACCGACAATATATTTCATTGGTTGATAACTTCTGACAAATGAAAACGAATTTCCCATAATCGAAAATACACTTTTACTCAAAGGGATAAGTTCAATAGCTGACTTTGTTGAATTCACAAGTGGATAGTGTTTCAAATGTTGGAAAGTGAGTAACTCATTGGTAACTGAATTTTCCGATTCTTGTTTGGAATTCCCTTCACCAGGCTTTGGTGATACGGGATTTTGCAATGTATTGCTGTGGTTATTATTATTATTAGCAGACATGATGGTGATAAGGGATCTTAAAATATCTAACACGGTGAGGAAGCAAACTAGTAATAGGAAAGAAAGAAGTTCTGGAATTGACGCCATGAACTTTGTTGTTAGCAAATTTTTTTTTTAATTTAGGTTGCGAAAAATTACAAAAAAAGAGTGAAAAAAAAAAGGAAGCAAATTAAAAATTAAACAAGAATTTTGTAATTTCAATACCAATAAATATATATATATTAAAAATTAACTTTAGTTGTTACACTAGAATCTATCACTTTCACATTATCCATCTCTCTATGTTTTTTTTATTTTTATTTCTATTTTTTTATTCTCTAATTCCATACAGTACTGTACTTTTTGCAAGCCGCAGAATGGTTGTTACTTATCCAGAATTTTCTTCAAATATACTATCAAGCTTATCTTCCCAACTCTTATTTGGACATTGAGGATAGTATTCAGAAGTTTCAGAAGCTTCAGGGTTGTATGTTGCTGCTGGATCATCATAGTCATTGTTTTGCATATTGAAAAAATCTTGAATATATTCAGAAGCGGTGCTTGGGCCGAGTTGGTATTCAGCATTTGGATCAAACGTTTGATCCATGGGCATTTCATCGCTTTGAGCGTGCATCATCAATTCGCTGTCAGGTGCAGTCCCAGCAAACGAAAACTTGAGCTCGTCAGGATCTCTTGTTGACGACTCAGGTAATGGCAGCAGTGGATAAGGCAAAGTCTTAGGTGTAATACGCAAATCAAAATTTTCCTGAGGTTCTAACGACTCAATTATTGCTTTAGCAAGGGCTTTGGAACTAGGTTTTTTAGATGGTTTTCGACGTTTCCTTACTTTTTTAGACAGCTCGGTATGCTGCTTTGTCGGTACATCGGTGGCACCTTTCAATTTAAATATCTTTCGATTAAGATACTCATCCTTAATTTTACTTTGGGATATGCCTTCACTACCATCATAACGGAAATCGCTCACCACCAACTCAATTTCGTCTTGATCCAACAATTTTTTATCATTGGAAGATAGAACTTCATAGGATTTGTCATCTCGTTCATGGCGGGAATAGAATAATCCAGAAAAATAGGCAATATAAATGATTTCATGAACAATGGCCTCAGTATGGTCTACTTTGGTTTTAATAGCTTTAGTGTCGACTTCACGGAATTTGAAATTTTTATTCGTCACCACGCTGATTAACACTTTGATTCGATCTTCTTTCTTCAAATGGTCGGGCTCTGTATGTACAACGTCCTGTGGCCACCAATTGGGCACAATATTCTTTTTTGAATATGGGAAATGTTTTTGTTTATTAGGAGCCAATATTCGAATCCACAATTTAGCAATCTCTTTACATACACCTTGGTTTAAAGAATTGAATAAATCATGGAGTTGTCTTCTGACCGCATCCCAACTGCCTGATGATCGAATCAACTTTAACGTGTATGTACGATTCAATACTGGTCGAATGCTAGTGAATGATCGCCCAAAAACAATTCTGAAATCTCTTAATTCTTCGTCAGTAAAATGCATTGAGTATTTAAAGACCAATTCCGTTGTTGGTGATATCCCTTGTGTAATGAGCATGTATTTGAAGTTATTTGCAGCACTTGCTCTTTCAAGCGCTTCAGCAATATTCTCTACCTCTTCCCAATAGCCCATTATAATATATTGAGCATTTGTGGGTAGCACTAAACAACAACAATAGCCTTTCAGTTATGACACAAATTAGACAATATTGACTTATTTATAATAAAAAATCACAGATACTCTTGAATTATACAATGATGTTTTAAGATTGATAAGAAGAAACCATTGGCAACACTGTGGCCACTCGGCTAGAAACTATATTAACACATTTCAAATTTGAGGGTTGTTTCAAACGAGGAAACCATCCAGAAGCAATTGAGACGGGCAATGTATATGTATGTTTACCTGTCTGGCATTTTGATCACGCTTAATTTGGGATTTGTTTATTGATTATGCATAAATATTTTATTTTTCTCTTTTCTTGTCAAGTGGTAAAGTATGATTAGTAAGGGCGTTTCAAGTTTGCAATCAGGTGTTTCAGAGTTTTTTTGTTTTCCTTTTTGAAGGTTTTGGATTTCCCATCTCACCACTATCAAGTAGTTTTTTTCATTTTTTTTTTTTTTTTGTCGTACCTGAAAATGCCCCTACATCTAGATTAATTTACTTTATAGTTTGTCATGCTTTTATCCCGTTACCTTTGCAATATCAAATATGTTTTAGCAAACGTAATTACAATTTGCTAATTGTTACCACCAACAGAATCAAAACAAAAAAAACAAACACCATTAGAGTTGGCCCCTCACTTGCACTATTTACCCTAAGCAAACCGTATATCCGTTGATTTCAAGAACTAAAAGAACTACAGATAATTACTTAAATACAGTATGATTAATGTAAACTAAATATGTTATGATATAAAGATCTACTCTATGTATGCACAACTATCCAAAAAAAAGAAAAAAAAAAACTAATCAAAACATTTAATCAAAATCTTTTTCCAAACCGGAGCCTTTTGATACCTTTCCTTGTCTTCCAAGTCTTCTAAAGCCAAAAGTTCTGGATCGTAAATCATTCTATGGGTATCAATATCAATTTCTTCAACTTTCTTATACAATTTCCAATTTCTAGTCCAGAGTTTATGACCAATGTAGCACACCAAAAACACTGGAGCACCCAAGTAATTTTCAAAGAATGAATTAGCACTGGCTTTACCACCACCACCTAATGGCCATAATGAGATCCAGAATTGAGCAATAAGAATAAGACAGTTAATGATAACTGAAACATATGAACCCCAAACACCAGTTGGTGCAACATAAGCCAATTGGTCCAAACTAACGCCTCTATACTTCAAGGCAGCTCTGAAACGGATGTGACTCACACAAATAAATAACCAACACATAATAAATGAAATACCTGAAATTGACAATAACCAGACAAACACGGTTTCTTGTTTCTCATAAGCAGCAATGAAACCAAATAACCCAGCTACAACAGTAATAAGCCAAGCTCTAGTTGGTCTACCCTTCTTGTCAATGAAATCCAACCATTTAGGACCCAAACCTTGTTCAGCCAATGATTGAAGCAATCTTGGAGAACTGTACATGGCGGCGGTAGCAACTGAAACAACTGAGATCAAAATGACGGCGTTGATAATATGCGGCAAGACTCTGATACCGTTCATTTCTGCAGCAAGAACGTATGGCGAAGCATGACTTGCTGCACCACCACTTCCCATCAAACGATCATTGTTGTAAGCCACCAATAACCCAACAAAAGTTAAAGAACCAAGGAAAAGAACAACAACTTTGAAATACACTAATTTTGAAGCAGCACGAATAGAAGCACGAGGGTGTCTTGTTTCACTAGCAGACAAACTAATAAATTCAGACCCACCCAAACTAAAGGCACCAGTAACAAACACAGAAGCCAAACCTTTGAAAGATGTGAACGCACCAGGGTCGTGATAGTATCTACCACCAATAAACCCATTTGGACCTCCACCGACGTCGATGATCAATCCGAAAATCACAAACCCAACCAAAAGTAAAACTTTGCAACAGTTCATACTTGCCTCAGCGACAGCATACACTTTGGCACCACCCATATTGATCAAAGTAACAACGACAAAGAATATAGCAACAAATACATCAGGATTAACTGTGGTTGTCCAAAACTTAATGATCATCGAAGTGGTGACCAACTCCAAAGCCAACACACACATCCATTGGAAGGCATAGTTCCATCCCAAGGCAAACCCAAGACTTTCATCGATAAATTTGGCATAATAGGATTGGAACCCACCAGGCAAACCTGGATAAGCAATGGCCAACTCTGAAACAGAGTTGATTGTTGGTGCCAACATACAAATACCAGTGATGAAATAGGCCACAAGAACACCAGCAGGACCTGCAGCCCTAAGTTTACTACCGGATGCAACAAGTAAACCAGTACCTAACCCAGTAGACAATGACATTATACGTAATTCAGTTTTGGATATACGTTGATCTTTACTTTCAGCTGAAGTCTTACCATCTGCTCTATGGAAAGAATCAATGAAGTTGTGCCAGAATGATTTGGATGTAGATGAACTTGACGCTGAGAACATATCCATGTCCAGCTTTTCAATGTTTTTGACCACTGGGGCCTTGTGAACATCTGAAGATGATGATGATGCAGACATGATTAAAGAACCTATAATAACTTAACGGGATTGAAGACTTATGGCAAAGCAATAATATAATTTGAGTATGTAACTAGTGGACAGTTGATAAAACCTGATTGGTAGTGCAAAACAAGACAGTTAATTGAATAGTTGAATGGAGTGTTTGATAATAAAGATTCAAAAATAAAGCAAAAGAAAAATTTAATATGAATAATTATAATAAAGAATGATATGCAATAACAAAAACAAACTCAAGATTGAAAATTGCAAAATGAGAAAAATCTAATCAAAATAGAGTTTTCTTTTAACTATAATTATAAGATGTGAAAAACAAAAAAAAAAAAAGAAAAAAAACCTAAAGAATCTACATCTGGGGAAAGGAAAGGGGGAAGATTAGACATTTATATATACTCTACAGATTAAAGAAGCAAATGGGAATTCTATGAAGTAATACGTTTTCATTGAAACTAAAAGAAAAAATTTTCGTGATTGTTAATCTATTTTGTGTGCGTAAGAATTTTAGACCTCCGAAAGATAATTAGAGATAATATAATAGAATATAGTTGCACCTGTTTATTTTGAACTCCCGTCCTCTACATCATCCCGGGTTGTAACCCCTCAGCTTATTAGACATGTTTAATGTCCAACTTTCCTCTCTATTTTACATACTTTATCTCTTATGAACATTATTCACTTTTACATTGAAACCCTTTATACTATACACTTAATACATATTAACGTATAATATAATAATTATAGTCGATTAGAAGATAAATTCCCATTCCTGGTACTTCAATCGAATATAACCACGGTACCAATTAAACACTCCGAAAGAGAATTAGAGATAACGTAATAAAATAGAATTGCACCTTGTTGTTTTTCCCTTTTACACTACAAAGAAAAAATTTCTTTTACTTTTATCAGCGTTCATTTTATTTCTTTTTTTTTTTTTTTCTTGACTTCGCTTGTTCTAGTCTAATTTAAATGACAACCAAATTTTGTCACTTTGCCCATCTCTCTCTTTCTTTCTCTCCCCCACCTTTGACACCGTACCATATTTCTACCCCACCTCGCCGTAATTAGCCCAAAAGGTTTAACTTTCTTTAATATAATATTGCTATCAAAAGTAGTACTTTGCGAGATGAGCTGAGATCCATATTATTGTTCGTTATACTAGCCGTAGGTATAATCATGTGGCTTGCCATTTTTAGAATCAAACGAGTAACACGTCAGAAGCCTCCTTTGCCCTCCACATACAATCCCGTTTTGTTTTTATTTTTTAAGCACTCCGTAGCAGCACAAAAACTATATCGTTCTGTAACGATATCTAGAACAAATGATTCTAAAAAACTTTTGTGTTAAAAGTCTCTTGATTTTGCCATTTAAGATTAAGGTGAACTCCGTTTTGATTGGCTCAAACGTATTTTGCTAAGTAGCAATTGTTCAGGTTTTTTTTTCCTACAATTGCGTTTCGTATCCGAAAATTTTTTTTTTTTTTCTACTTTAAGTTTTGCATACTTACGGCGTTTGTAGACCAACAGAATCTTGAATTTAAAACAAAATTTTAAGGCATTTTGTAAATGCTCTCTAAAAAACAACTTACTTTTTGTCGTCTAGAATCAAACAGAAAAGGCGATCTGAGTCTTCCCCACAGAGTAATGCCAACTTCTGTACGATAATAATAGTTTGGTGGGGTCAATCTAACAACAATAGTAATTCTATATATTCTCCAAACTGCTTTTGAAGAAGTCTTCAAACTCCGAATTCCTAGTGCCTAGAAAATCAACTAAAAATAATATCTCCTACTTCATCCTTTTGATTTTATTTTGTCTCTTGCCTCGCTAAGTGTAACTCTTTCCAGAACTGGTTCCAAAAGATAATAAACTATTTGATAAGATCAAATTATTTTACAGACTGCTTTCTGAAAGATAGCGATAAGTCAATATAATAACCAATTAGCATAGCTATCTTGTTCTATTCAAGTACAATCTTCTATCTTATCTTTATTGTGATTAATTAATTTGTCGTCGTCTCAAGTTAGCGGGAATGGTCTGATTTTTCTAACTTTTAACTGCGACTATGTTTGTTTTTTGGTAGGTCGCGGGTACGCTCAATTTTGCTGCAAGAATCAACCTAGTTTTAGGACTATCATGCCAATTCATACATAAATATAGAGCATTCTAGCTAAGTTTAAACGACATTCCAGTTACCCGTAACAGAATCCTTTATGTTAATGTTTGGTAAGAGAAATGAAAATGCCTCAGGCATTGCCACAATTGCAAGTGACTTGAAAAAGCGTGTACCCAAGACACATTTTGCCCTTAGCGGCAATTCTTTGTGAGACATTTGTTGATCCACGGCAATTCGTAAAGCAGGGCAAAACAGAATCTTACTAAACTCAATTACATCATTAATGAGTACCCATTAGTGTTCGCCAACGTTGGTTGGTTATATTTCTTCAATGTTTCAACAATTGAACTGGAAATAAAGCCTAAATCCGAAGGAAAGAATGAGTTATGTTTGTTAATGAAACAATAAAACTGGTCACTTTAGTTTGCAACTACATTTATCTGAGTGGTTATGAGATTGAACTGGTCTTTTTCTGAAAAATTAATATTCATGATAAAACTTTTTTAAAAAAAACTATGAAGCAAAATAAATCATAGTGACTGCTAAATTATCTTATGTCCTTATCGTCTTCCACTTTAATCGAAACAAATAATCAATATTTTTTTCCACAACGGTGCCTTTTCGTATCTTTCTTTATCTTCCAAGTTTTCTAAATGTAAAATTTCGGCATCCTTGACCACTCTATCTTTGTTGACATCAATATCTTCTACTTTTTTATATAATTTCCAATTTCTAGACCAAATCTTGTGGCCAATGTAGCAAATAAGGAAGACTGGTCCACCCAAAAAGTTTTCGAAAAACGAAAGGGCATTTGGTTTGCCATCGCCGCCTAATGGCCACAATGAAATCCAGAATTGAGCAACAAGAATGAGACTATTGATAATAATGGAAACATATGAACCCCAGACACCAGTAGGAGAAACATACTCCAAACTCTTAACATCGATTCCATTAAGCTTTAAAGCAGAACGGAAACGCAAATGACAAACACAAATAAACAACCAGCACATAACAAATGAAATACCAGATATCGACAACAACCACATAAACACAGTTTCGTGTTCTTTGAAAGCAGCAATAAATCCAAAGGCACCTGCTAGTATGGTGACAAACCAGGCTCTTGTGGGTCTTCCCTTCTTGTCAATGTAGTCTAACCATTTGGGTCCTAACCCTTGCTCTGCTAATGATTGGATCAATCTAGGAGAACTGTACATAGCAGCACATGCAACCGACGTGACAGAAAGTAAAATGACAGTGTTTATGATGTGGGGTAACACTTTCACTCCATTCAACTTGGCAGCAAGAACATAAGGAGACACACTGGATCCACTGCCATGCATTAACTTATCAGAATCACTAGGCACCAATAATCCAACTAACGTCAATGATCCAAGGAAAAGAACAATTACTCTAAAGTACACTAATTTTGATGCCGCTCTAATTGCGGTTTTAGGGTGTTTGGTCTCACTTGCTGACAAACTGATAAACTCAGATCCACCTAAACTGAATGCCCCAGACACAAATACCGAAGCTAGACCTTTGAAGGAAGTAAAGGCACCAGGACTGTGATAGTACTTCCCACCAATGAATCCATTTGGGCCACCGCCAACATCAATAATAATCCCAAAAATAATAAATCCAACTAAAAACACAATTTTAATGGAATTCAATGCGGCTTCAGTGACAGCATAAACTTTAGCTCCACCTAAGTTGACCAACGTAACAATAATGAAAAAAATCGCAACAAATACATCAGGGTGCACAGACGTAGTCCAAAACTTGAATGTCATAGATACCGTAACAAATTCTAATGCCAAAATACACATCCATTGGAACCCATAGTTCCACCCCAAAGCAAATCCAAGACTTTCATCAATGAACTTCCCGTAGTACGATTGGAACCCACCAGGTAACCCAGGATAGGCAATCGCCAACTCAGCTACTGAGTTGACCGTTGGTGCCAACATAACAAGACCAGTGATGGCATAAGCGATAACCATTCCAGCAGGACCAGCTGCTCTAAGTCTACCACCAGTGGCCACGAGCAAACCAGTACCTAACCCAGTTGAAATAGCCATTAATCTTAATTCATTTTTGGAAATTGTTTGTCGTTTATTTTCAGCTGATGTATTTGATTCAGGAGCTCGTCTAAATGAATCAATAAAACTATCAACAAATCCAGAACTATGTTTTGAGTTTGTTGTTACTGCTGAACATGAAAAATTATCTTGGGCTTTTTCACTTGTGACTATTTGATTATTACTTTTCTCCATGATGATGCTTTCTTTTGATGGGATACTATACTATAGTATTTTTGAATCAAAACCAAAAAAACTGTTTTTTATTATTGTAACTTTCAAACTTCATCCTCAACGATTGAACAAATCAAGTGGTTTAAGTAGTAAATTCTAAACCAGTGGACAGGAATCATGAACGTTTGGTTATTATAATTGTTGGTATCTCCCCCCCCTCTTTGGTTTGGTAAGCTTCTTCTATTATTTTATCTAAATTATAGACATTTTCTAGACTAAACAAAAAATGAAAATTTTTAAACTGGAAACCATACATCGCTGTTCAACTAAGCAAAGTTTTGCTGGGCCTAAAAAACAAAATACTGAGGAAGATCATTATTTCTCCACCTTCTGTTTCAGTATTATACTTCTTTAGTTCTTGTTTAAATTTGTTTCTTTTTAATTTTATCAACCATACCATTTCTGGTGGTACACTCTATCGCCAATCTCGTAGCGGGTTTCAACTGTAAAAAGAGTCAGCTTCTTGCCCCCCCTCCTTTCCCGGACATTTGGAAAAAAAAAAAAACTAGATCCAAGAGGAAGCCAAGGTTTTCTTTTTTATTGGTTTTTAGATTAAATATAATAAACAACCATCATAACCCAAAGTATTGAGAAGAAATCCACGCTTTTCTTTTGTTTAGTTTTCAAGATCCCTAGGCTTTGATTACTTTGTAATTACAAATTAGCTTTACAAGGTCATTAAGATCATTCTTGTTAACACATCTCATGGTGGATTTTCAAATCACCAATGTCTGCTGGATAAATTAATCGTAATAGTCCTCTCTTCCGACTTTATAAAACTACCTTGGCATTTTATCATTTCTTTTTTTTGGATAACCTCAAAAGCAACAAACCAGAATATAATAAAGTCACCAATCTTTTATAATATTGACCGCTTATGAATTTAGCCTATTGATAATTATATTTTTTTTACAAAGAAGGTAAGGTAAGGTAAGGTAAAGTCAGGTCAGATCAAGTTTAAATATTTTGATGATTCCCTTATGGTTCCGGTTCAGATGCCCCACTCTTTTCCCCATTATCATCACCTAGTAATACGGACTTCCCAACAAAAAAAGAATTCGAAAATAATAGAATAAAGACAAATGCCTTATTGCAAGAATACGACTGTAATTGATGGTAGTGGGGTTGGTCTTATTATGACTTGTGGGGAGTTGTAGTAATATTTCAAGCAAGTTTTGTTTTGTGCCACTTCCAAAACTAAATATAAAGCACCCGCTAATATTGAATAATTAAGACAATTAGCGGTGGTGGAGGAACCATCATGGTAATCTGTATCATGAAGCACAAATCAAGCTGCTCATTATTATACTCAAACATTGAACTTGCACTGTAAACAAAGGGCATATCGAGGTTAATAATGCGTAGCATTTACTCTATTGCAGTACTATATTAAAGAAACTAGTCATTCAAACTGGAAACGCTTGGTGTTTGCTGGTCATGAAACAAAAACTTTATATTTCATTGAATTATATATTTATGGAAATAATACCTACTTTTGGTTAAAAAATCTACGTATAAGCTTTTGAAAAAGAAATAACCATAGTTTCTTGTATTGCTTTTTTAGTTTCTGGTTTGTTCCTTAGCGGAACTATGCTGAAGCTGCAAAAAAAAAAAAAAAAAAAAAAAAACTTCCCAACATTGCCATTCTCTTCACCCACAACCGAATTTAAATTCTGGGGTCAAAAAGACTAAAACTAGGATTATAGGAATTGGTTTCTTTCATTTCCAGGTTCAGCATTCTCAAGTCAATTTTGGTATCGTTTTATCTAGGAGTTGCTACTCCACAATAACCACTCAAATGCTTGACCATCTGAAATTTAGAGCTCCAAGCTCAAGTTAAGAATAATAAAAATAATTCAAACCAATAATGATATGATCATTTATGTTAACCTGTTTATCGATCTCGTACGATTACTGCTTGGCACTTATTATCAACCCTTGTATACAACAAGAGGGTACAAGGTTTCTCTATGTGGTCTCGTAGACACGACATTGGATGCTTAGTTATCAGCTCCACCGATTTCTGTACAAAGGTCTAATTGCGTATCAAAGACAATCAAAGCTTTTAGTTCTGGTAATTCATTGAAAAAGATCTATAACTGTAAGTTAATTTGACTCTATGGATATATCCGTTAAAGTAAGTGTCTCTTTGCAACAAGAAACAAAAACACTGTAATTTTTGTTACACAATAGACATTTAATCATGAGCTGTTCGCTGGTGAGCAATTTTCCATCTAATTTACCCGACACTGATGGAAATTTTATTCTCGACGCTCGAGGTCAGGAGTGAAAAAATTTTCACGGAGAAAATTATTTTCATCATCATTTTTTGTAAGAAAGGGAGGTTCTAGTGTTAGAGAATAGATAGCGAACACCTGGTATTCTCAAGGTAGATTTAGATTGAAGAAAATATTAGTTATATTACTTTTATACTTGATCAATAAATTTTCTTTATATATTTAAATTCTTGGTATTGTCTAACTGAGTAGAAACCAAAGGACATACTTTGCATATTTAAGATATATTTAGTGCCGATTACCTGTGACATTTCCTTAGTGACTGTTTCGCGAACGCTGGCAACCGAACATGAGCTGAAGCAAAAAAAAAAAAAAAAAAAAAAAAAATACAACTGAAATACAAGACGCGTCAATCCACCTTTCGACATCTTTCAGGAACACATCCAGTTCAATAACATTCAACATGGAAGTCACATCTTTGCCAATCAAACTTCAACCTTCCAACATTCGACCTATAGCATTCCGGATATTGTCGAAAAAACATGGATTAAACATTAATACAGATGCTTTGGCTATTTTAACCGATACCATTGGTTACAAATTTGGCACCGATTGGAAAAGTGTTAGATCGCAACAATTTCTTGAAGAGATTGCTAAAGTATGGAAAATCGAAGATCGGGGACTATTTATTGATGGTGATGGATTGAAACAAGTACTTAAAGATATGAATTCGAAGAATGGCAACGAGCCAAAACGAGCTCATCGAACTGACACTTTAGTTGATATCACTAATGATGGCAACCAGAATCATACCCATAGTCACAATGAGAAACAAACAGATCTTGAAGATAAAAATGTGCAACAAGAAAGAGATGATATTCCAATCAACTGGAAAGATTACTTTAAAGTTGTGTCTCCTAATAACCAACCCACTAGTATATTTGACAAAACAAGAAAACAATTTGACATTGTGTTTAAGAATATTGACGACAAGGACAAAAGAAACAATCGTGGCGGTAAACTTGACTCAATCTTGACAGAATTAGCAAAAAATTTGCCTGCATCCATTGAATCATTTAATAACCGATATTATCTATTAAGTGATCGATTATCAAGAAATGAAAACTTTCAAAAAAAATCATTAATTAGCTTATCAGCACTAAACTCTTTCAAAGAGGGGAAGACAGATAGTATAGTGGGTCATGAAATTACTTTAATTAAAAACATGTTGGGTCGAGATGGACAGAAATTTTTGATATTTGGTTTGCTTAGTAAAAATGCAAACGATGAATACACATTGGAAGATGAAACAGACAATATTGAATTAAACTTATCTCAAGCTTGCAAATCCCAAGGGTTGTTTTATTCAACAGGTATGTTCCTATTAGTTGAAGGCATTTATTCCGCCAGTGGGGGTAATTCTAACCAGGACCACGGTTATATTGGAGGTTGTTTTTATGTTAGTAATATTGGACATCCTCCAAGTGAGAGAAGAGAAATAAGTTTGGATGTTTATGGTAATTTGGACTTTTTGGGGATGCATCGACAAATTGCACCAGTAACAGGTGAAAAAATAACAAAAATAGCTAAAAAGTTTAAGAAAAAACTAGTACAAATCGAAAAGAACTTAAGTAATCATAAGCTTATATTTATGGGGACTGATTTATATTTAGATGATTTTAAGGTTTTGGATGGGTTGCGAAAGTTTTTCCAAAAATTAGAAAACTCAATTATTGAATCAATTGAGGACGAAGAAGGTCAACTAACGGAAGGCACCAATATTCCAATTGCATTAGTCTTGACAGGATCGTTTGTATCAAAACCTTTGTCTGTCACGAATTCATCAGTCAGCAATATCACTAATTCAGAATCATATAAGAGCAATTTCGATAATTTTACATCAATTTTAAGTAAATTTCCTAATATCGTATCCCATTGCAAGATAATATTGATTCCAGGCAAAAATGATCCTTGGCAATCCACTTATTCATTGGGATCATCCAGCTTGAACTACTTCCCGCAATCATTTATTCCAAAAGTGTTCATTAATAGGTTAGAGAAACTATTGCCCAAGGGAAATTTGATAGTCACTTGGAATCCCACCAGAATAAATTATTTATCACAAGAGTTGGTGGTATTCAAAGATGAATTGATGACCAAGTTGAAACGAAACGACATTATTTTCCCTCGTGATATTCAACAACAAGAAGAATTGATTGCCAAAAATGATCAAATAAGCAATGAAGAAAGAATTAACAATTTAATCCAGAATAAAAATACTCATTTGCCCTCAAAAATCAAGCAAGCAAGAAAATTAGTGAAAACTATATTGGATCAAGGGAATTTACAACCATTTTTGAAAAACCTAAAGTTAATCAACTTGGCTTACGATTATAGTTTGAGGATTGAACCCTTGCCTAATGTTATTATTTTGAACGATTCAAGTTTTGACAATTTTGAAGTGACTTATAACGGTTGTAAAGTAATCAATATTACCTCTGTTGTCAGCTTGAGTAATAGGAAACTAAATTACGTGGAATATTATCCAGGCACAAAACGATTTGAATTCAAAGATTTGTATTTTTAGATAGTTAATATATATAAGGTGGATTGTCAAGTTACTTTACTACTAATTCACACATTCTTTTGGTGTAGATCTTATATACAGGCATTAGTTTTTTTTTTTTTTTTTGGTGAACAAACAATGATTTCATTTTTCTTTGGCTATTTTTTTTTTTTTTTAAGTTAACCAAGTCATACTCAAAAAACAACATTCAGGTCCAATTGATAAAATATACGCTTAATAATTCCCAATCAATGTCTAACACATCATCAGATACAACCATTATTCCATTTGTAAAATCCAAGCATGTACAGTATATAATAGAGCAGGAATCACATCGATCTTTTGAATATTGGTTGAGCGAACATTTGCGCATGAATGGATTGTACTGGGGGGTAACAGCATTGATCACTATGAATGAACTATCAGCATTGGCACAGCAAGATGTGACTGATTATATTATTTCGTGTTGGGATGATAAAACAGGTGCTTTTGGATCATTTCCAAAACATGATGGCCATATATTATCTACATTGTCGGCATTGCAAGTTTTAAAGATCTATGATCAAGAATTGACGTTACTAAACGACAATAATGAATCAAGAGAGGGGACCAAACGTGAGAGATTGATAAAATTTATTACCGGATTACAATTGCCTGATGGTAGTTTCCAAGGGGATAAGTATGGTGAAGTAGATACTAGGTTTGTCTACACTGCAGTTTCATCTTTGAAATTATTGAATGCATTGACAGACACCATTGCTGATACAGCGAGTGCATTTATTATGCAATGTTTCAACTTTGACGGTGGGTTTGGGTTAATTCCTGGGTCCGAGAGTCATGCTGCACAAGTATTTACATGTGTGGGGGCATTAGCTATTCTAAATAAATTGGATTTACTAGATGTGGGAAATAAGAAGATCAGATTGATTGATTGGCTAACAGAACGACAAGTGTTACCCAGTGGAGGGTTTAATGGGCGCCCAGAGAAATTGCCAGACGTGTGCTATAGTTGGTGGGTATTGTCCTCGTTGTCAATTTTAAATTGTAAGAACTGGGTTGATTTGAATATTTTAGAGAAGTTTATTTTGACTTGTCAGGATTTGGAGAATGGTGGATTCAGCGATAGACCCGATAATCAAACTGATGTATATCATACTTGTTTTGCCATTGCTGGTCTTAGTTTAATTGATTATAAGAAATATGGATTTAAAGAGATTGATCCAGTATATTGTATGCCAGTAGAAGTGACATCTAAATTCTAGTGTAGGCAAGCTTGGTTGGGAAATAAATAAAAAATGGGTTATCGAAGGAATTGTGTTGCTTTGTATGTGGATGCAAACAAGATATAGATTTGATAGAGTAGTGGAGTAGCTTGTTTTTCCCGATTTAAAACGACTTCTAATTGTGTTGGGTAGGATCAGAAGAATGGATAGTCTAATTCTAGTATGAGTATTCACATTTTAAAAAACCATTTAATAACTTCGAACATGTTTGATCCTTTCTGAATTTTAAATCTCTTTTTTGTTCATATCCATGGATTATTATTACTCATGTGATTTGGCATATTGGCATTTCGTATTAGAAAGGTTTTATTTGGTTTTTTTTTTTTCTAAATCTTGAAAATTTCAGTTTTGGGAAATGTTCTCCCCGATAACTGAACCACAAAAATGGCAGATAAACAAATTCGCCAAGCACTTTACACAATATTTGCCTGATTTGAATGAGCTAATAACCCTGAAAGTTGTTGATTGAACTATTCGGAAGATAGGTAGCGAAATGTTTTTAAGTGACAACAACAACAACAATCATGCAACACAACATACACAAACATAGTATGTAATATTTCATATATTTGCTCCACATGCATCAGGCACGCATATACATCTACGTATATTTTTTGTAATACTGAATAGAAACTTGCGACTGGAATTATAACACCCCTTTCTCCACCGCCTAATAGAAAGGGAAGTTCCAGAACACCTTCAATCAACGACAAACATGCAAAATACTGAGAGATGTTTCAATAATTACTTTGTGATTAATTTCAAGTTGTTGTTGTTGTTGTAATAGTAATTTTACAATATACACATTTGTAGAATTGTAATATTGTGTTATTGAAAAACAAGACAGAGATACTAAGCAGTACTAAACTACAATTAGACGAAATCATTTTTTTGAAATGATGTTAATTTCAAATTGTATTTTTTGGCAGTATTGTGAGCTTACAATCTATAAAAAACCCTTTGCAGGTCGATGATGCCATTGTTATTAGTTGTTTTCAAAAATGTTCTGAATTCAAGATTTCTTCATGTCGTACAAATGCAGATAAATTCAAGAAAACAACCAATTATTGAGGGAAGTTTTATGCGAAACAACAAACTTGAAGCTATCAATACAATTGGATGTTATTCCATTAATATTTAGGGTTAAAGTATCTTTACCCAACAAAGTTCAAGACAGGGATGCATTTCCAGGGTAAGAATAATTGCCTGTTTTAGTTCCATGAAAAATTGTGGTATTCATGCAATACAAATTTCAAATATACACAAAAAATAGCGTTGGCTCACAACCACCACTGCAATTGTGTAACATTTTAATACTGCTGACGAATTAAAACTTGTAGGAGAATACAGTTGGCAACAATGCTTATTACTGAAAGGAATAAAATGTATGCTTGTCCAGTTTGTTTGTTTATCACTAAAACTGGAAACAGAAAAACAAATAATAAGAAGGAAATGTGAGTGATCATATGTTACAGAAATTGTTTGTGACATATCTATTGTTATTAAGGGTCTGGAATCAGGGTATTCACAATATTGAATGTTTTAAGAAGAGGTGTTTTGGGAAATTCACTTTCAGTTCTTTGAATTGGTTGATGTCTAACTTCTAGTGTTCATCATCTAAAGTTGAAGGTTAAAACAATATAGAATTGACAAACAGCCTTATATTGTAAATTTCAGTTTGACCGAAATCAAATAAATAAGCGAAACTTCATTCATCGAATTTCAAACAAGTGTGAAAACAGGGAATCATTTTGCAGTTACTATTATTGTTGGGAACACTTTTGTGTAAGATCACTGATATTTTTGGTTAATTTTTCTTTTTTTTTTTTTTTTTTGGTCAATGAACATTTGATTCTAGTGTAGATCTGTATATTGGTAACCTGATGGGAAAAAGGTATGGGTTAGTAGTAGTAGATATCTTAGAAGTGATCCACCTGGATACCTTAAGAATATAGCACGAGTTTGAGAAGGAATGGCGGAAATTAACTTCCCTAATGATGCAATAAGCTTTTGTGTATTGCTGCAAAAGATCGCCTAATTATTTTGCATTAAGGCGGTGCAATAAACTTTGTTCTCATTTTAGTTATAATGCATCTCTTTGAATTCTGTATTTTGTATTTTTCCTTTCTGAATATTTTGGATATTATTAGCGAGTATTATCCCGCCATGTTTGGAAACAATCATGTGGTGGTTTTGATCTGGAGTAAACAGAAAAGCATTTACAAAAAAAAAAAAAAGGCGGTAGTTGATAGTGATAGAAAAAAATTAGTTGAACCTGTACAAATTAAGCAAATACTAGAACTTATTTAATTTGTTAAACTCACGTTGCTTTTATTTCTGACTACATTAATTGAACTTTTTTGGTGGATTTTCCCAAACAGGATCATTCAAAGTGTTTTTATAATTCTTATGGCATTTCTTTTTATTGGGAAGTTTTGTTTTTGTGTAAACATTTATGCAATAGGGCTTTGAATTTCTTTTGAATTCAATTTTAAAAAAAGCGTATTTCAATTGTACGAAATTAAATAGTTGATCAAGCCATATTATTTTTCACCGGGTTGTCAAATACAATTCATTGTTGCCTATTCTTCAGGAGTTTTTTTTTTTACTACTTATCTTCAATGGAATCTGACTAAAAATTATATTGTGACAATATAGTACATCCAGCAGAAGGGATGCTCGAATGGAAATGAAAGGAGACAAGAAATCCATGAACAATTCTCTTCATTATGAAGATAAAAAACATAATTCAAATATGAGGAAATTATTAGCGTGGACTGAAAAAAGTCAAACATGACGCAAAAAAATATACATACATACATACATACCCACATATATGTGATTTCTAGGTAAATCTTTCCCTGGTTGGTTTTAGGGCTGCCTTTTTTTTTTCGTGTTGACGATGGTGATACCATGATAATGACGATCGTGGTTGCTCTAACCCTGAATCAGGTTAGAATGTAATCTCCCTTTGTTTTTTTAGTTTGGCTAAGTCTTGTTTTAGTCTTTATTTGCGAGCTTTTGAATTACCCAAATTACAATTCATGCATGGATGGATAAATTTCCTTTCCCGTAGTTTTCCTTTAATTCCCGTTAGCCTTTTTTTTTTTGTCTTAGTAATATTAATCCTTCGTACATTTATTGGGGATGTTCCTTGCAGGGACAAAAGTTCATTACAATCATTTTGTTTTATGATTGTATTCCGGGTTGTTTTTCCTTTGCATTTGTATTTCTTATTATCTCTTTTTCAGTTTGGAAATTTATTGTTCTAAAAAATACAGGGCAAAATTTGGGTAGGTTTAAGCAACACTAATAAGATGTATTTGCTCATGCTAAGTGTATTGCTGGTAGAAGAGGTGAGCTAGATAGCTAGTATGGAAGGCATTTGTACCCGGCTATATTGAGAAAGGCAATACTTTGCAGTTTGGTAACAGAGGTAAGAGTACGCGTCCACTAGACAAGACATAGTAATATCTCACAAATCTTGTTTGATTCTCTCTCACTTTTTTCTTATGTTGACAATGGCCATGCATGTTGTATTATTATCCCCTATTTTTCACAATTGCTTTCTTAGAGGCCGTGGATTGTTGTTGCTGTGACGATTTCTGTCTGGTAAACTTAATCAAATATTTGTCACGTGGATATAGACATTTTTGCATACCCAGGTTTTCAAAATTTTATAGGTAAACCATGTTGTCATCGAGTTAAAGTTCCTACCAAAGAGAATAGAGAAATCTCGAAGAAAAGAAGTCACTCTTGTGTGTGATGTTGAATGGAAGATGAAGAAAGAAAATATTTCATGAGTAAAAATAAAGGCAACTTTTCCCCCATTTCAAAATTGGTGACATCATTGTTTTTTTCAGTTTTTAGTAGAGTTTCCTAAAGTGATTTCTGTTCCAACTTTTCAGCAATACAACCAAATAGTCAACTAGATGAAACAAATATTTCACTTATTGACTAAAGATTGATGAAAGTAGCAAAGAGAGTAACGGTCATAGATTAGCAGAATATATAAAAAAAAGGCTAATTGGACCCTGCGTTTAGGCTAACAGTTTGAGAAGAACAAAAAATATCTTGAAATTGGCAAAGTTGTGAAAAGCGATTGCTATTCTAGAGAGACTCTTGATAGTATGTTTTTAAATACAAAGTAGGAACATAATAGCAAGACACCACAATATCGTTATTCATTTGTTTGTGGAAAATGAATTTTGCAGTTGCGATATTTTGTTTCATATCTGTTGAAGTACTAATTGTTTATTGAAATGTTATTCAGGAGACAATCTCCTTATGTATTTCTACAAAGAAATATTTACCAAACACAAGCTTAGTAGTTAGTGTGTGTGTGTTTGTTTCCTGTTGACCTACGTGATGTGTATATCTGAATGTCAGTTGGCTTTAATTTCAATAAAAACAACATTTATATTACTTTTGTTATATCTAATCTACATATAAGTTGAAACAAAAAAAAAAAAAAAAAATAGACTAGAATTTAATCCCATCAAGCATTTTTAAAAACTCTCAAAAATTTAATTTAACAAACTATTTATTATTGACGGTTTTGAAATTCTTCCACTTTGTCGACTTTGTAGACGAGGAGAATCATTAGAACTTCCCGTTGTTGATCTTGTTGTGGTTTCTTCACGAACCTTTCGAGTTTTATTTCTACCCCCATATTTTCCTCTAGCTCCACCTCTACGCTTACGTCTTGTCTCTCTGGTATTAGTTTTTGGTACCGGTGGTGGTGCCGGTGCAGGTGCTGGCGCTGGTGCTGGGACTAGTGTTAGTGCTAGTGCTGGTGCTGGTGCCGGTGCCGGCGCTGGTCTTAGTGTCATTGTTGGGGCTGGGGCTGGTGCCGGTGCCGGTGCCGGTACTGGCGATGGCTCAACTCGACCATTAGCATTGTTAGCCATAGTTTCAGTAGTAGTAGCACCAGCAGATAATCCAGTACCAATATTGCTGGCACCATTGTTGCCATTAATGTTGCTGTTACCAACAATGTTCTTACCGAGGCGGCTGCCCGATTCAAAAATTTTTTTCCATCGGGATTCACAAGCAGAAGCAGTCCTATCCAAAAAGTATTTAGCAATCTGTTCCCATCCAAAATTGTGATCTTTTTTCAATCTCCATAAAACGTGATCTTCTTGTATTGACCATGACCCCACTCCTCTTCTTGGAACTCCTACCACTGCTAAATCATTGCCGTTGAAAGTATTAAAAATACCCGGACCGGATTGTTGTGAGTATACTGGAAGTCCTTGTTGTAATGGTAGTTGCGATGGTGGTGGTAGTTTTGATGACGGTGGTAGCCGTGATGGTCGTGATAGTAATTGTGAAACTGGTGGCAATATTGCTGGTTGCTCATTATAGGATTGCAGGTTTACTTGTGCATATGGCTGTTGGTACTGTTGTGATGGCTGTGCTTGCACTTGTGGTGGTATTTGTGGTTGTTGATATACTAGTGACCCTTGTGAAGCTTGTGCAACAGGTTGTTGAATTTGCTGTTGCTGATATGATATTGTTGGTTGTGGGGCTTGTACATAGGATTGTTGTTGCTGTTGTTGGTTTAGTTGTTGCTGTTGTAGGTTTAGTTGTTGCTGTTGTTTCTGGAGTTCTTGTCGTAGTAGTTGTTGTAGTAGTAGATCTAGTTGTTCTTGCAGTTGGCGTAGTTGTTGAAGTTGTTGTAGTTGTCGTGGTTGTTGTTGCTGCTGTAGGTTTAGTTGTTGTTGTATTTCTTGTAGATCTTGTAATTGTTCCTGTACACATGATAGATGATGTGGTTGTACTTGTAGTTGTTTCGACTGTTGTGGTGGTCTTAACGCATTTGAATTTCGTTTACGTTTTGGTTTTTGAATAATGTTTCGCTGTTGATGCTGTTGTTTTTCTAACTCTTTTATCAGATCTCGAAAGTCTCGTAATGCAGGTGACATATAGGATTTTTCTCGTCGCTCTTGCTGTTGAAGTTGTTCAAGTCGACGGTGACGTGGACGTTGTTGTTGCTGTCGTGACTGCTGTTGAGATGACAGTTCTGTCTGTTGTTGTTGTTGTTGTTGTTGTTGTTGTTGTGGTTGTTGTTGTGGTTGTTGTTGTGGTTGTGGTTGTGGTTGTGGTTGTGGTTGTGGTTGTAAATGCTGTTGCTGCTGCTGCTTCTCTAAGGGTTGTGGAGGTTGTTGTTGTGGTGGTGGTGGTAATTGTTGAGATTGTTGTTGCTGCTGTGAGGGTGGCAGTTGCTGAGACTGTTGCAGTACTTGTTGCAGTTGCAGTTGCAGTTGCACTTGTTGTTGTGGTCCTGCTTCTGGTGCCAGTGGTTGCAACTGACGAGATTGTTGTTGCTCAAATGGTACCGACCCATGTTGCTGCTCCCGCTGTGGGGATCGTGGCAGTTGCTGTTGTTGAACTGGTGGCTCACAAGGTTGTTGAGGCAGATTTGGCATTGGCTGCAGCTGCTGCTGTTGCTGTTGCTGTTGCGGTTGTTGTGGTGGTGGTGGTGGAGAAGGTTGACGACGACGTTGTGGTAGTGGTGGTGGTGGTGCCGGTGCTGGTTGCCATGGCCTTGGTGGTAGTTTCTGGAGTGGTCCGAAAGAATAGTACTTGCTGGCCTTCTCATGTTTCACTGGAGCCGGACGTTGCAGGGATTGATAAGACGGTGGATTTTTTGATGTCCCCCCTGGACAATGCTTTTTATGCGGCTGAGCTGCTGTCAGGATAGATGGTGCTTGTTTTGGTGGGCTTGTTTGACTTGATGGTTGTCTTGAATTTTTATTTCTTTGGTAGCCAGATCCTTCACCTGGATGCTCACTCGCCTCTTGGCTTGATTGTTTGATCATTTTATACATTTCATCACCATCTCGTTGTCCGTCAACGAAATTTACCATGGAAGCCGTCATCATATGCGGCACTGCTTTGCACATTTTTACCATAGGATAAATACTTTTTTCACCTGGAGGTGTAAGAATTCCTGGAGGAATGCCAGTAATTGGTGAAGGAGTTCTACTTTTGCCATTTTCATCTTTAATTCTATGCTCCTTGGTAACAGCTTCCCGGAAAGCAACATAAAAACCAAACTCATCCTTTTCCCAAAGGGATCTACCAGACAGTGTTGATTTCTTAGGAGGAGCCTCCTTACCATTACTGGGAACTTCATTAGCAGGAGCGGCAGAAGGACCTGAGACGGGCGTAGTTGGTTCTTGGGGTGGTGGTGTTTCTGGAGCCTGTTGTGGCAGTTGCCCTTCGACTGGATCTCTTGGTGAATTTGATTGTGATGATCCCGATTCCAAAGGGGCACTTGCCTGCAAGCGGTTCTGTTCTTGTTCGGAGTTCGTTGAGTTTTGACCAGAAGGCACAGTGGATTCAGCAATAGTGACACTAGTATTTCTTTCTGGTGTAGAAGCAGGACTGGTTGGATATTTAGAATTGGGTGTTTTCATTGCTCGATTTTACATATAGTATGTTGGAGGCTAATGATGGTGGGTTATGTTTTTTTTTTTTTTGATTCAAAACAAAACCAATATACTAACGAACTGTTTAGATCAGCAACAATAAAATGAAATCGAATTGTGCAGGCCCAATCCAAAAGTTAATAGTATAGCTGATGATTTAAAAATTTGTAGTAATATCAAGTCTAGTTTGTAACTCGGCAGCTAAACAAAAATGAATAATTTGAAGAAACAAAAAAAAAAATAAAGAAGAATAAGAAAATATTTCAACAACCTTCAACAACACCCCTATATATATTAAAAAAATTAAATAGGTTTTTGGAAATTTGAGATATTCTAATTACAATGTTGTTAAGTCAAAGAAAAAGGAGTAAGCGTGTTTGTACAAGCACAAATCAGTTTATAAAATGTAGTCTCTTTGTATACATGAATGTATGCATATCTCTATGTGACTGATGGGGAGATACGCCGAATTTACAAAAAAAAAAAAAACAAATTGAAATTTGAAATTAACTACCTGTCTGTAGAAGATATTATATATGTATGTTGTATGTTGTATGTATTATTAAACATATGCCGTGGGAACCACTTATGTTTGTGGTTAAAATCCACAAAAACTTGATTGCAAAACAAGCAAAAAAGTTTTATTCCGTTGTGCAGCCAAAGAGAAGAAATAAATGCGCTACAAACAATTACACAAACCAACCATATAACCTCTCTTAAAAGAAAAACAAAAAAAAAAAAGGAATATTCACTTGCATATCATATTTTCTGCCTTATCAAGATTCTGGATTCTTTGTGTTTGAATGAATGGAAACTATCACTACACTATATTCTTTTTAACAATGTGTTTTAGTTTCATTTCTTCTTTCATTAATTGAACAACATAGATTCTTTGAAATACTAGTTTAAAGAACTGATAGGAGTTTCTTACAGCAAGACACAACAATACATAAAATAAGCTAAAAGTACAACACAACAAAACCTTGTTGGCCATACATGCCAAGCTTTTGAATTGTAGATGTTTGCCTTGGTCTTATTTTTTTTGTAAAGTTTTCGCGAATATATATGAATAAATTTGCATTTTAAGTGAATGGCCAAGTAGCGACGAATATTAATCAATTGACAATTACCTATGAGAACACACCCAACTAACACAAATTTCATGAAAATGTGTATATATTAAAGAATCTATGGTTAATTGTATAACCCATATTGACTAAATAATAAAAAAAAAAAAGACAGTAATTGTTTTGAACCAGAACCGGGAAAAGTATATGAGTCATTTAGATTGGTACTTGTAGGAGAAAACAAAAAAACATAAATCTTTTCCAAAAAAACCCATATCTAGATTGGTATTGATGCTTAAAAAGGAAAAATTTAATATTTTATACCAAGCCAAAACCATTAACCCAGACAATGCTATAGGCACAAATCAATTCTTGATATTCTTCTGTAATTGCAGATCAATGAAGAGTGCGAGTGAGCATGTTAGTGTCGTTTCTGCTATCATAATGCCAACACACATTGCATATCATGTATAGTGATTTATTACAGGTGATTGCTAATATTTGTATGTAATTCCATTCCGATTCTACGTTTTCTTTTCTGTGTTTAGGACTCAAATACAATAGGCGGGTGGGGGTATTTAACTTGACTCCACGGTATCTAACGAGCCTGATTATACAAGATGGGTTTTGATGAAAATGAAATACAACGTATAATATTCAGTACACAAGGTGTTATCTATATGCAACTTAATAAATAACCTGTCTCCCAAATGAAATCAAAAAAATGATACGCTAGCCCTTTTACCATGTCTCTTTCTCTCCTCCTCTTCTTTTTTAGAAGGTACCGGCAAATAGAGTTTCCAATTTGCTTTATTTTCTTGCTTATCGACCTCTCAGTCAATATCTTGTTATTGCTTGTATCCAACTGATCTGTATTAATACCCAAAAGTTGAGTCCACAAGCAAACAGAATCAACAAACAAAAAATGACCATGGACCTGTATCAAAGTTATACTTTTCTACCCTTTCGTTATTTTTTGTTTTGTTGTTTACTATTATGCTCCACTTGATCCAAATTTCAGAGCCCAATCTTCATACTCTTTTAATCCATCGGCAGAAACACTTGGTCGAATATATTTCAAACTATTTTCAAAATCTTCTAAGCATATGGGACGAATTTGTTCTGTGGGCGTAGAAAGAAGCTTATCTCCCAATGACCTTAATGGGCCCATGGCGGAATCTTTGGCTAGAGCTGTAATATCACTCCCACTAAACCCTTTTGTCAATTCGATCAATTTATTATAATCCGAGTCATCTAATGTGTTCTTCTGGTACTTCAACAATTTTTTGATTTGAGATATTCTGGCTTCATCTTCTGGTAATGGAATGTATTGACGTCTAACAAATCTTCTTCGGGCAGCTTCATCAATCGACCATGGTAAGTTGGTTGCTCCCAAAATTAAAACTCGTGACACATCGCCATCATCAGTTTCTCTTCCGGCAGCTGCACTTGATAATTCAGACCATTGCACCAAAAATTCATTTTTGATTCTTCTTGTACTTTCAATCTCACCTTCAGTACGACTTCCTAATAACGAGTCAATCTCATCCATGAATACAATCAGAGGAGCCAATTTTTTTGCTAACAAAAATAATGCCTTCACTAACTTTTCCGATTCGCCTAGATACTTTGATGTTAACGAAGACGAACTGATGCTAAAAAATGTTGAATTAGATTCCGTGGCCACGGCTCTAGCTAACATGGTTTTCCCAGTTCCTGGTGGTCCAAATAATAGCATCCCTCTAGTTGGTTCTCGTAATCCTCTGAACAAATCTGGTCGTAAAAACGGATACACAACTGCTTCTTTGAGCGAGTTCTTAGCTCCTTCCAAACCAACTATATCATCCCAATAAACTTCGTCTCCATGAACAACAACATCATTTAAAATCTGCTTCGCGGCAGTAGGATCAATGCCCCTGATAGATGAAATCAACTTATCTTGGTGTTTTTCGTTGGTTAAAATCAAGGTCTTGAAGTTATCGTCTTCATCTAAATCATTGTCATGGTTATCTTCATATCCACTAAGTAAATCATCCATTGTAGGGCTATTGAGTTGCTCATCTTCTGTTGGCTTACTCGGACGTCGTGCTGATGTTGGCGTTTGTTTAGTTCCCTGTTTATTGACAGCAGCAATTGATCCACCATTAGTTCGGGGTCTATTACCACCACTTAAATTTGCTGTTTTGGGTTTTCCCAGCGCCGGGGCACGAACAAAATTATATGTAATATTTGACTTGGGTTTTGGTTTTGCAGTTTTACTGGCGGTAGTAGCAGCAACTTTACTTGTGGTTACGGGCTTGCTCGTTGATGATGGTATTGATTTCGATTGGGCAACCAGCTGTTTCATTAGTCTTTGAATATTCAATGGCTTGGGTTTATTATAAACGTATGGAGTTTTTGGTTTGCTTCTTATATCCGAGGTACTTTTAGAAATATGCTCAATCGGTTGGGTTGGTCTCAATAAACCATTTGATTTGTTTGTACTTCCTGTCAGTGGTTTAGAATGCAGTGGGGCGTAAGTATGTTGTTGTGGTGATGCTGTATATGCTGCTGATGATGATGATATATCTTTAGGACTAATCACTGGTTTTATTGTTAGATCATCCATAGAATGTGATAGGTTTCCAGTGCCATTATAATCATCTAGATCAATTAAATTGTAATCAGCCCCCTTTTCTTCTTCTTCTTCTTCTTCGTCATTTGAATATTCCGATAATCCAGATGATGATCTAGAATTGGCAAATTTCTCCCAATTACCACTATCACTTCGATTGGGAGTATATGTATCCTGATCAAAATCTTGAAATAAATCATCTTGTTTACTCTTCAAATTTGATTTTGATATGTGATATTTTTGTTGTGTTGTTAGAGGTTTGGTCCATGACGCACTTGCTGCCGTTGATGCTTCTTGAACCAATTTCGGCTTCAATTTGGCATGAGTTTTGGATAGTGATGAAGACGACGATGCACTATGTCCATTCGAATGTGGGCGCAATGATTTCATCATAGGTCTGGAAGCTGATCCACTTGCTGATGCTGAAAGTGACGACGAATTTCTTAGTGTTGGTGGCACACTGATATTGCTTGAACTATTGCTCACGGTTGATCTCGGAGGTGGCGGTGGGGGTGGTGCTCCTCCAGTAGTATGATAAGAATGATTTGCTTCTCTGTGCTTTCTTCGATTCACTTCATCTAATCGTAACTGTACACGTATCAAATGCTTGATGTTTTCATCACGAATTCCCTTCAATTCACCCAAGATTGTTTTTTCTTCGGGATTCAATTTTGAGCCCATTTTATCAAATATATCCAATTTGTATAATAATGAGGTATGCAAACTCTTCCAACCCTTCAAGGCATCTTCCACATTATTTTCCTCTTCCAACGTTAAATTTTTTATTGTCAAGTTGCAACAATCATTGTACGTTTGTTGAAGCTCGTCTAGTGTCGATATTTGTGGAGGTTTCTTTCTCAAAAACATTATGCATAAAAAAGCTATGTGTATTTGAGACAACACCCCCTGTTAATGATTAAGTTTTTATAAAATTCAAGAACGTAGTTGCCCTAGATAAAGAAATAAATAAACTAGAAAAATAAGCTAATTTGGGGAAACTAAAACAATATTCGAAAGTGATTTATCTGTATGGAATCGCTCTCTTTTTTTTTTTTGGGCTTTTCCCACTCTCTGCCCTTTTTTTTTTTTTTAGTTCCTTTGTTTTTGCCTGTGTAGAAAAGAAGTAAAAAAAAAAGACAAAGAATTCGTTGTTGGTGGTGGCTGTTTGTTGTTGCTGCTGTTGGTGATTGCAATAAAAAAAAAAGCAAACATAACCAACTGCGTCTAATTGCGGCACTAACCACACAATTGTTATTCCCTGTAATTGGAGAAATTGCTTACACACATATCAAGAAAATACTGCATCAGTTCTATTCACAAATATAGATAGTATCATAGCTTCCCAAAATACAAGGGGAATGGTTTTCAAACATTATTAGAAATCCTAATACAGTCACGTGACGAGTATGCAATGGAGATGGAATTGCGTCATATTCAACGAAACAAGAGTTTTTTTTTTGGCTAAGATTCACATACAGTTGAGTAGATAATGGTGAATCAAATTCAGTATTCATACAGACTTACAATCTAAATTGAAGACTAAAAATGTAGTGATATAACGGGACACTTTAAAGTTTCCAACCTTTAAAATATTCTTAATAACCACAGAAATATATTCTGTCCGAATAAATTATCAACAATTTACCAATTATGTATATGACCCATTCTCAATCTCTCTAACAAACTGCCACTAAAAGTAATACAAAGGCTTCCCTAAGTTAATAGGCGAAATCTTCATCGAAACATACTTTTGCAACAACAAGCTTTCTAAAAAAAAAAATAAAGGTAAATGCCTCCACTTCTTTCAAGAACGAAAGATATCAAACAGATTCAAATACATTAAAATAAATTGCCAAATTTCTAACCTCGGAGGTAAAACAACTTTCAAAGAAGAAAGAAAAAGAGAAGGAAAAACAAAAAAAAAAAAAAAAAAAAAAAATTGCAGCGATGACAAAGTTTTTATAGTAGTTTTTGGTCGTGTGCTTCTGTACAATTGTTTACTAAAGAAAAAGCCAGAACTTTGTTTTGGTGGTGGTGGTGGTAATAGAAATAGTAACAAAAACAGTTAATTCTTCAGTTAAAGTTTCAACTTAGGGCTTTCAATAAATCATTTTCCTATTACGTTTAAGTGATAATAATAAGCAAAGTATTTTTTTTTTTTTTTGCATTAATCATGGAATTCAAGGATATCTTTATTCAAATTGGAACTATAATTGTGTTTTTACTAGAGTTTTTCTTTAGAAATTCCATAACATTAATTGTTCATGCTCATAAGAATTACCCAGACATCACTAATGTTATATTTTTCATTATCGGATTGTACATTATATATAAGATGCTAGTTAAAACCCTTAGATCCTGGATCAATTTTATGATATTCACAATCAAGACTATATTTGTTTTGTTTTTCATACTTCTTGTATTTGTTATATATTTACGTGGTTGGGAAACATTCATCTATCAGGATGTCCCATTTTTGAAAAAATCCTTTAATCACTTGAGGGCAGTTAATGACAGTACGACAAAGAATGGAGGATTTGGATTTAATAATATTTTAAATTTTGCCACCCAATTTAATTTGAACGATATCAAATCGATATTTAGCAATGTTGAAGAGAACATTAAAGAAAACTTGGATGAATCATCAGAATATTTCGAATACATTAATAGTAAATTTGGTAATGAAAATGGGAACGAGCCTGATTATGAGAATATCCAGAAACTAGTAGAAGAAGGTATTGGTTATTTACAGGAAAATGTTGACTTGAATGCATTACGAAACAATATTCAGGACATATTGAATCACAATCAAAATTAGTCAACGAACGATTAGAATTAAATAACGGTAATATAGTAATTTCTTTTTCTTTAAATATATAAATCATATTCAATACAATTAATATTAAACACTTTCTAATGCAACAACTGTATCTTTATTGCAACTCTTTTTCCAGTCTTTCAGGTTCCTCGTCTATACACTGGAGTCCTCTGTCTTTAACAAACAAGCTGCTAATCAAACACAATGCTAACAATGGTATTGTCAAGTAAAAGAAATTACGAATGGAGTTCATGTACATTTTTCTGACAATCAATATTTGAGCAGCCGTCAATTGTGTTGTATCGATTTTGGAATAAATGTGAGTTTTCAAGTACATTAAATATCCCGTTGGCACCGACACATTTGAAGAAATGTCTTGATGGTTTTCCTGTTTGGAAATTTCTTTTAACAAACTATTGGTAATAATTAATGAAGCCACAGCTAAACCTACTGCACCACCCAAAGATCTAATGACATTCCGACAACTTATAACGACTGCTCTTTGTGATTTTTTTGCTTGACTTTGGGCGGCCACCATTGTTGGTTGGAAAGTGCATGCCACCCCTGTTCCCATTAATAACAACACCACAGTAATAACTCCATAACTAGTGGTCAAATCAAACAATAATGTCAATCCACACGATAGAGTCCAAAGTGAGTATCCAAATATAATAACGTAGATATAATGACCAGTGTAACTTATTATTTGTCCTGCTATCACTGAAACAACCGATTGAGGAATCACTAGGGGCAACATTAAAATAGCTGAATGAATTGAATCCAAGCCAAGAACAATTTGATAGTAATAGGCAATATAAAATGTAAACCCATAATATGCCATGCCAAAGAAAAAATTTGATCCCAAAATCAACCCCAATGATAATCTGGAGAAAAGATTGAGTGGTATCATGGGCAATTCAGGAACTTTCCATTCGACAAACAAAAAAGTAATCAATAGTACACCTCCAATTACAAACATAGAAATAACTAAAGCACTATTCCAATTATAAGTTGATCCACCACTACTTATGGATACCAACAATAACGTCAACCCAGAACAACCAATGAACATCCCCAAATAATCCAATTTTTTAAATTGTTCCGATTTACTTAATAATTGATTCAATTGTTTCGTTTGTTGTTTGGTGTCAATGAAAATTGCAATGATAACAAATGCAAGAATATTAATTGGGCACATCATACGATAAAAGTTTCTCCAATTATTATGTTCAATAAATGCTGCCATCATAAAAGGTCCAATAGAATTTCCTATTCCCACACTAGCACCCAATATCCCTTGATATTTACCTCTTTGTTTTAAAGTGACAACGTCGCTTAATATGACCATACAAAGACTTTGAATGCCACCACAACTTAATCCCGTTAGTGCTCTAAACACAAAGAATTCAACTCCAGTTTGGACAAAACTACAAATCAATTCCCCTAATGATAAACAAATTAAACAAGTTATTAGCATGACTTTCCTTCCAAAAATATCAGATAATCTTCCAAATAATACTTGACATATACAATTTGCCAATAATGATGCTGTTGGGGCCCAATTAATGGTGGTTTCCGCATTTAAATCTTTACCTATAGTGGGTAATGCTATTGTAACACTAGTTTGATCAACAAAAGATAAAAACAATGCTAAAGATAATGAAAACAAACAAATCAATAATTTTTTAGTGGGAAGAATCTTGTAATGAATATCACCCAATTGATCTGCCAATTGCTTTTTTTCAATATCCTGAATACTATGATTGGTTTCTTGTTCCAGTAAATTATTAGACGTCATATTTTGAATAAGGTAGTCAATTTTTAGAATACGGTTGATATCTATATTGAGTGATTAAAAATCTAAAAAGACCAAATTCACATTAATTTATATAGCTTATTATTTTTGCAATCATGGAGGGTTTTCAAAAAAGTTCTTTTTTTTTTTTTTTTCTTTTCAATGGCTTTGACAGATGGCATATAAATATCTCCGAAACACCGACTTTATTACCATATTGGGAAAGGGTCAAGGTTTCTCCTCTTTGCGATAGTTGAACACCAATGGGAGTGGGGAGATGTTAATTGATTGATTGATTGATTGATTGATACCACTAGTGAAAAGAAAAAAGAAAAGGAAAAACAATTGCATCATTCGGAGTCGTTTCCATACGTGGTTGTTGGGATATATTGATTGTTCTTGCTGTTTTTTTTTTTTTGGGAGCCGGAATCATGATAACTCTACAGATGGAATGGCAATATCCAAAAAGAATATACCATGATATGTATATATATTTCTTTCTGGATATCATTTAGTAAACCTCTATTACTGCTATACTAATCATCTTTTGAAAAATTGTTCCGTCTATAATTACTGGATCTTTTAGCGATTTGAGCTTCCATAATTAATTTGTTCTCCAATTCAAACAACTTTTTATCCAATTGATTCAATTCTTTCCTGTTTCTAATTTCTATTCTTTCGATTTGATCTTTTAATTTCCGGTTTTCTAATTTAATATCATCTAATTCGTTTTGAATACGTTTATTATGTTCTTCCAACTTCTTGATCCGTTCTTTTTCATATTTTTTCTCCAGTTTTTTAACTCTTAAAATCAAATCATCAACCTCATCTTTATCATCATTCAAATATTTATCGGCAATACTTATTTTTTGTTGGGGTTCTTCACCTTCTCTGTGTTGAAAATATTTAGTGATTTTGGAAAATATACTTTCTTCATTTTTGTCATTAATTGTGAATCTTGGTTTTTTCTCAGTTTCCCTTTTATAAATTCGAGATGATGAAGAGGTTGATGGTAAATTCAATGATTCGTATTTTTTATATGTTGGAGAAGTGTTTAGTAATGATGATTTCTTAGTTGGTTTGTTAATACCGCCATAAGTTCGAGATTGGTATCGAGATTGATTTCTGATTCCATCTAAACCGGAATATGAAGGGTATATAGGGTCAGTTTTGATCGATGGTAGTCTACTCTTAGTGGAATCTGTATCCTCTTTTCGTGACTGTTGGTATCTCTTCAATAATTCTGACATTGCCATGAATATATATATGTGTATATTAATTTGATAAAATTTGTTTCTGATAAAGTATGGTTATTGTTGTTGTTTTTGTTTTTTATTTTTTTTTTTTTTTTCTTCGTCAGCCACTACCAATACACCACAAAATATGATTTCAAGACGCGCCGATAGATTTGTCAAGATTTGCTAGTATCTTTTGAACATGAATTATATCTGGTCAGTACCAGTCAGAATTGAATAATGGATTTTGAATTATGGCTATAAATGTGATTATACTTTTTTGTGTGGTGGTTTTCCTTCTTCGAAGACTAGTGTTTCCACTAGCAATTTTACGAGTACTTTGGCTAGATAGGGGAAACTAGCTTGATAGTACAATACTACAGTAAGCCAATAAATACGTTACCCTTTTATTTTAAGACTTTTATTCATCATTCAAGGGTAGGCTTTTTAGAGTCAATAATAAAATAACTTAACGTTATTACTCTATTCAATCAATTAACAGTATTTCTGCTTATGTAATCAAAAACCTCATCACATATTGAAGGCGGAAAAAAAAAAGATAGAAAAAAAAAAAAAAAAAGTAAAATTTATTCACAATTCTAACTCATCTCTTGAACCAAAGTTAACTTGTGGTGTGAAAATGGCTCGTAACAATAAACAGCAGAATTCTAAATCCAAGAAGAATAATAATAACAACAACAAGAACAACAAGAACAACAAGAAGAAGAATAATAAACAACATCATCAAAAAAGAAATGATGATGAAGGAGGTGAACTCTCTATATATGATTCCAAAATTAGAGAATTCGAAGATGGGATATTAGATGCGAGAAAATATTTACAATCTGATGATATTAAAGTTGATTTGGATGAAGAAATTGATTCTGATGATGTATTAGGTTCTGATGATGATTATGATATTTTGAATTCCAAATTTTCACAAACTATTAGAGATAAGGCTAGAAAGAAAAAACTGGGTAAAAATTTTAGTAAAAATGAAAATGAAGATGAAGATGAAGATGAAGGATATAGTAGTATAGATGAAGGACAATTGGTTACTTTATCGGAAGCTTGGGATATGGATGATCGTGATTTAGATGAGACTTTGGGGAAGAAATCTAAAAATGATATTGTTTTAAATGATACATGGGAAACTGAATCTAGTGAAGATGAAATGGAAGAAGACAATGATGATGATAGTGATAATTCCTCAGAAGAATCTAGTTTGGAAGAAGAAGAAGAAGAATCAACTGATGATGAAGAAGAAATATTTGGAAATCATGATAATGATGAAGAAGTTGATTTATTGAAAACCGTCAATAAATTACAATCAAAAATTGCTTCCAAACAACCCAAAGAACGTAAAAAATTGATTATTGAAACTAGACAAGAAAATGAATATAATTTACCTACTGGAGGTAATCAATTATCATTACAAGATATGATGGCTGATATTAATGAAGATGAGAATAATAAAGCCATTTTACTTGATAAAGAATCCAAAGCTATTGCTATTCCATTACCTAAACGTATTCAACAAAGAAATGATCGTGCTGCCGCTTATGAATTATCGAAAAAAGAAATAAGTAAATGGACAGATTCTGTTCAAGCTTTAAGACAAGCAGAAGTATTGAAATTCCCAATGATTAATCAACAACAAGAAGATACCATTCAAGATTCAGCACTTACTTTCAGATCTGATAATGAGCCAATTACTGAACTTGAAAAAAAAATCAATAATGTGTTGACAGAATCTTCACTTGTTGATGATAAAAAAGAAGCAAAATTTGAAGAAATTGCTATTGCTCAAATGACTCCTGAAGAAATGAAGAAAAGAACTAATGAATTAAGATTAATGCGTGAATTAATGTTTCGAGATGAAAAAAGAGCGAAAAGAATTAAGAAAATTAAATCTAAACAATATCATAAAATTCAAAAACGTGAACGATTGAAAACTCAAGAAATGGTTGAAAATGATGAATTTAATATAGATGAAGATCATGATAGTAAACGAGCCATTGAAAGAATGAGTTTAAAACATAAGACTCAATCACAATGGGCCAAATCAATGATAAAAAGTGGATTATCAAAAGATTCATCAAATAGGGTTGAATTAGAAGAAATGTTGAGACAAGGTGAAAAATTACGTATTAAACAAATGGGATTTGAAGATGGAGATCAAAGTGATGAAGATATTGATGATATTATTAATGAATATAATCAAGATGATATAAATCATGAAAATAAATTGAAAAATAAATTAGGTAAAGGAGTTATGAATATGGATTTTATGAAAAAAGCTGAAGCTCGGAAAAGAGAAGAAAATTTGAAAGAATTAGAAATGTTGAAAAAATTACAAAATGGAGAAGAAGGTGATTTGGAAATTTTCAAAGAAGATAATGGTGCAGTTAATATCATTAAGAATCAAGGAAGAAGAATCTATACTCCAACAGCAGCAGCAACAGCAGCAGCAGCAACAGCAGCATCATCATCCCAGATAAATGACAATATTAACGAGCAAGTATTAGCAGATGTTGAAAATGACAATGCCAAATCGTTGAATAAGAGACTTGCCAAAAAATATCAGGTCATTGATAATCAAGAAACAAATGCTTCAACATCAACATCAACATCAACATCAACTCAACCAGAGGTTTTACCAGTGGATGAATCCAACCCATGGTTGTCAGCTAATACTAGTATTGATAATGACATTATGAAAAAGAATAATTCTACCAAAATAACTACTATTGATAAAGAATCTTCAAAATTAGCTAAAGCAGCGGCTAAATTAGTCAAATCAAAATTGAAAAAACACAAGTCTAATGATGAAAATACATTGATAGATGTCAATGAGACATTAGCTATTAATGACATTTATCAAGATAATGGTTCTGAAAATGAAAATGAAGGTGAATCAATTCCAACAATGTTTAAACAAAAAGATTTGATTAAACAAGCATTTGCTGGAGATGATGTTATTAGTGAATTTACCAATGAAAAAAAACGTGTTATTGAAGAAGAAGATGATAAAGAAGAAGATTTAACATTACCTGGATGGGGGGATTGGACTGGAGGTGATGATTTAATAAAATTTAAAAAAAAAAAATTTATCCATAAAATTGATGGAATAATGAAAAAAAATCATCGTAAAGATAAAAATTTGAAAAATGTAATTATAAATGAAAAAGTTAATAAAAAAAATTTAAAATATCAAAGTAGTCAAATTCCATATCCATTTGAAACTAGAGAACAATATGAAAGATCTTTAAGAATGCCAATTGGTCAAGAATGGACATCAAAAGAAACTCATCAAAAATTGACTATGCCAAGAATTATTGTCAAACAAGGTACAGTTATTGATCCATTAAAAGCTCCTTTCAAATAAAAGAGATTACAACCAAAAACAATTCATAGAATATGTTATGTACATTATAATAATTGTGCAATAAACAAAAATAAAATAAACTTCCTATAAAATAAAAATGTCTTTACTCTCTCTCTGTGTGTGTGTAATATATATACATATATGTTTATGTGTATATGTCAGGGAATCAAAAAAGCTCTTACTTTTATTTAGTCTAATAAAATCCCATTTCTTTCTGCCCATACTTTACCAGAAAGGAAAACACCTTCTGGGTCAGTTTGTTTTCTCACATTATTAAAATCAATCAAATCTTTACCAAACCAATTTTTCATTACCGGTTTAAATCCTAACATGGTATAAAATGGTTTACCTCCAAATTCCAATTGAGTTTTTAAATCTGACAGTTTATCATATTTTTCATCTTGAGTTAATCCAATAAAATTTTTAGCCCAATGAGGTTTACCACCAGCTTTACTCATAACATTTTCAAATAATTGAAACCATTTATGAGTTTCAACATTAGTACCAAATGGACGATACATTGTAGCATTAATAAATAAAGTTAATTGATCATTTGTAATTTTATCATTTTTACAATATGGTAATTTAGGAGAATTATCTAAATATGGTCGTAAATTGTTACCAGGAATTGGTCCAGCACTAGTTTTGGAACGATTTGAAAGCCATTCTTGAGATGGATATAATGATTTCTTATTGTTATCATCAATAAATGGTTCATTAGAATAAGTAACATTAGAACATCTTATTTCAATTGGAGCATGAACATAAAAATCATTTTTTTCAGCAGCATCAATAATGATTTTTTTCAAATTTATTAATATATCTGGACCAGAATTTAATGGAGATGACCATTCATTAACAAATTGACTAAATAAACAATCCATATTTAATCCTTCTACTGAATTTTGTACAGCAATATCACCTTTACCTAAAGTTTCTACTTTACCATATTGTTGATTGAAAATAAATTTTTCAATAAATGGAGTCAATTTAGGGAAAAATTTAACACTAATCCATAATAAAGATTCATAAAAAAATCTTCCCAATTTAGTACCATACCATGAAGGTCTTGGATCAGATAATGGATCAATTGATTTATTAGCTCTCCATAAGACACATTTATTAGTATATGGGAACCACCAAATTCTTATAAATTCTGATTCTAACCAAATATTATTCCAATTATTCAATAAAGTTTCAAAATTAATGATTTCTTGTTTTGATTTAATGGTATATTTAGGACAAGTTCTTAAAGTGATATGAGTAATTATTCCTATTTTCCCTAAACTTAATAAAATGGCTCGGAAATATTCTGGTTTATCAATACTAGAACAAGTGATTAATTCTCCAATTGAATTCAAAAATTTCACTGATACTACTTGTTGAGAAATTAATCCATGATATTGAGTTGATCCATGAGTACCAGTAGAAATTAATCCAGCAATAGATTGATCACTAATTGAACCTAAATTTTGAATTGCTAAATTATTTCTTTTTAAATATTCATTCAATTCAAAAATTCTTATGCCAGATTCAACTGTTAAATCAACAAATTTAATTTCAGGGGTTTTATCAGTAATTGATTTTGGTGCATAATAAGGTTGTTCTAATAATACATGATTAAATTTATCCAAATTACACAACCATTCTTTAGTCATGGTTAAATCACTTGGTGAATGACCTGATCCAACTGTCATAATGGTTTTCTTATGTAATCTAGCTTGTTTGATTAATTCTTGAATTTCTTCAACATTTCTAGGTTGGAAAATTGCTTGTGGTTTACATAAAAAAGTTCCTGCCCAAGTAGAATGAATTAGTTTGTTTGTAACAAAAGGTTTTAAAGATTCTGGAATATCTGCCATTTTTTTTTTAATTTATTTTATTTTATTTTATTTTCAATCACCTCCTCTATTGATTTAATGAAAATTGATATGCCTTCTGTTTAAAAAAAATTGAAAAAAGATTGAAAAAAAAAATTGAAAAAAAATTGAAAAAAAAATGAAAGGAAAGAAAACCTGAAGATGTTGAAAGAAAGAAAGAAAGAAAGAAAGAAAAAAGTAAATATTGAAAATTTCAAACTAATGAGGACTAAAAACACGTGATTCACAGAATAAAAAAAACACAAACAAGTAAAAGAAGAAGAAGAAGAAGAAGAAAAAATTAGTGGCGGAATTTTTTTAATAGAAAAGAAAAGAAAAAAACAGTGAAGTGAATGTTTACGGAAATAAGAATTTTGTTATTTGTGTTATTTGTCTAAATAACCGTTTGGATAGTAACAAAAATGAAAACAGGTTTTGTTTTCTATTGGGTTCAAGCAAAATCAAAATCCCAATTTTTACAATAGAAGAAGAAGAAGAAGAATAATTTCTGGTCTTACTTAATTACAATGCTTGCTTTTTTTTTTTTTTTTGGTTATTATTATATGTAATATAAAGGGGGTATATTGCTGTTTACTATTGAATCTTTACAATTAAGGGTTTATGAAAATTCTCTTTCTCTCGAACAATAGAATAGCTATAATAATTATAATAATAATAATAATAATAATAAAAGAAAGTAATTACTTCCTTTAACAATTTCACATTTGAGATAAAGAATATTAATATTTTGTTCCTTTTAGTTAAAACTTTAGTCAATCAACAACATTATTAATGTACAAAATCAATTGATACAGAACGATCTTGAATGAATTTTTTTAATGAACATTTAATAAACATCCAACTTTTCTTTCCTTTTTTTTTTCATTCTCTCTATGTGTGTCTGTGTGTGTGTGTGTGTGTCTGAATTCTGAGATTTTCTTTTCTCATCATACCTAAGATTGTAAGAATTATATGTTGTTTCCAATTAATCTCAACAACAATAATCAGTTGGTTATTCTATATATTCTATAAATCTTTTCAAAATATTTTAATATTGCTTGCGGTTTGGTAATGCATGATTGTCATTTCCATTAAGGTTTTAATTTTTCCCATTTTCAAATTCAACGGTAAAGTACATTATTTCCTCTTTTATATTGATGTTCTATGATTGTGAAATATAAAACTCCAATTGATCCATCAGGCATTATTTGGGGGAGGCTGTGGGGGGGGGGGGGGGGGAAGAGCTGGTTGATTTCCTAGTAGTAGTAGTAGTGATCCAATCCACCAATTTGAAGGTAATAATCAACAGCTTTTATATAGTATATACCATATTGTACTTTCAAATATTGTGATAGATTTTAAACTTTTCTGTGATGTATAAATAAGTCTCTAATTGAAATCTCATGGAGTCTTTATTGTCCTCATAGTTTCTCTTTTGTAGTTTTTTTTGGGTTTTTGTATTGTTTTTGTATTGTATTGTATTGTATTGTATTGTATTGTATTGTTTTTGTATTGTATTGTGGAAAAACCTCATTCAAGGAAGACAATTAGGTGGTTTGTTTCAAAAATTTGATTTCTTTTTTCAATGTTGGTTGAATATACGATTTATTTATACAATTTTCATATATATATATATACACACAAGTATAAACTAATTATAAATATTCATAACCACAATTAGCAAAAAAAAAAAAAAAAAAAAATGGCCATTTTTTCCTATAACCGAATAATAAAGAAACTCCTATAATAATAATAATAATAATTTCACCAAGCAGCATCCCTTTTGGCATTAAATTTTTTAACTGCTTCTGGATAAACATTTTCAAGTGTTTCTTTTAATAAGCTTTCATATTCACCATTTTCATAATACACTGTGTAATAAGATTTCCCACTTATGCGCTCACGACTTACAATAGTAAAAGATAAACCTCGCCAAATTCCATCTGACATTATAAATTGTTTTAAAGAAAATAAAATAAAAAAAAACAGGGGAGGGGGGAGGGGGGAGGGGATAAGAATTGTAGTTGATATTTGGATTTGCTAATGTGTTTTAGCTCGGTTTTGTTTTGTTTTTGTTCACTTCAATGTCATAGATTATGAAGATATAATCACATTGTTGGTTTTATATATCAAATCATTTAAATATATAAATTGAGAAATTGACGTACGTAACAAAAATTTTAGATATACTTTTAAAGTTATAAATGATGAATGAATTAGTCATTAGTTTTCATTGGAGTTTTTTTTTTTATTGTTCTATGTTGATAGCCCCCCCTCAAGTTTAAAGTTCAAAGTTCAAACAATTTAAATCTTATTTTCTAAAAGTTATTATAAACAAGTCCCCAATGTCATTGAAATGTTCATGATGTTGTAGTGTTTATAACCTGTGTCAAGAAATGCAATGCAATCTAAATTAGACAATTGTGTATGAATAAAATGAAAAAAAAAAAAACAAAAAAAAAACAAAATTGTTGCAATCAAATTTTTTGGTGCGAAAAAAATAAAAAAAAAAAAATAAAAAAAAAAAAACAGATAGTGCCTTAAAGGGGAGGATGAGGAGGAGGAGGGGGGATTGAATCCTACCATTTCTTTCTAATACCCACAAGATAAATTGGAGTTCAAGGTTTTGTTTTAATATAATTTTAAATATTAAAGTAGACACATGATATTTAAGATATATATAAATATAACTTTATATATAAAGGTTCCTTGAACATTGAACAAGGGGATATAAATAAACTATTTAAGGAAATTTTGGTTTTTAATCTCAACATTACTTAATTACCAAGGTTTTGAAAAACATTGGTTAAACACATCCCCCCCCAAAACTAAATTTTATACATCAAGAAGATAAAAATACACCAGAAGTTAAACATGATATTGCAAAAAAAACAAAAAAAAAGTGGTGGGGGGGGGCGGAAGGATTAGTATTAACTTTTGGTTTTTTTTTTTTTTTATCTATTTTTTTGTTTAATCTATTTCATTTGTTCTTCTTCTCTCTTTTTAAATTTTTTGATTGCTTGTGGTGCATGGAATTTAAGGGTATGTTCTGGAAGTGTTTCATAACCTCCTCCCAAATAACCAATAGTATAACAAACTACTCCATAAACAACATCTCGACGTGCAATAGTAAAAGGATGTCCATTAAAAGATCCATCTGACATTGTTTTGTTTTGATTTGATTTTGATTTGGTTTTGATTTGGTTTTGTTGTTAAAATTTAGATATTATAAAGGGAAGTAAAATTTTGTTTGATGTTTAACTTCTGGTTTAAAATCTCTTAAAATGATTATTTACTCACATTTATATCATCATTGGGAAATATATAAAAGAAAAATATTATGATTTTTATAGAATTTTTGTTAAATTTAGATTAAGATTAAGTTTAAGTTTTATTTCTGTAATGATCAGCAACAACAACAACAACAACAATAAAAGCAACAACATAGGGAATGACGTGGAATTGCCAGGTCAAATTTTAAAGTTTTATACTTGTTTTTGAAGCTTGAAGTTTGTGCTTGACATTTGAAGATTATAGTCATGTGTACTGTAATCTCCGTTTCTAAAAGCATAAGCATGGGAAGAATTAATTCTATCCATCAAACCTTACTATACATCCAGATCATTCATAGGGTTTCTATTACTACTACTACTACATTCACGCTATTTATTTTTTTTTTTTTGGTTTTGGTTTTGGTTTTGGTTTCCTCAAAAAGAATATAGTACTTGTTAGTTGTAGATTATATTATAATTTAATTTAATTGTTCAATTTCAAAAATCACCTATACAAAAATATGGAATAAAGTATGGATAACAAAAACAAATAGGCATTACCCACCACCACCACCACTAGCACTAGCACTAATAATAATAATGAAAAAAAAAAAAAAAAGCAAACCAACCACAAACCGACTAGCAGATATTTTTTTTTTTTTTTTTTTTTTTGCACCCAATATCAATAAAGATTTATTTTAACAGTAAAAATTTATCGAGAGTGTTTGGGGCATTTTTACGAAGTACTGATTCTGGAATCAATTCAAGAAACCCATTTTCATAACGAATTTCATAAAAAACTTCTCCCTTAATGACATCACGGAAAGTAATTCTAAATTCAGATCCATTAATGTATTCTGTAGGCATTATGTAGGTGTAGAAAACAGTTAGTGTTTAGAAAATTTTTGTTATTGTGGAAACTTGTAGTTTTGTTTTTGCAGAAACTAATACACTATAATAAAATAAAAGATATTAAATAATATTTATAGAAAGTAAGTAAATTTTTTTTTTACAACTATCCAAAGGGCAATTCTAATATCTTTTTATAATATAATTTTGCAGTAATTTCTAAACACCCCAACAACCCTAATAACCCTAACAACAACAACCCCCTTGATCATGAATAGGAGAGAGGAGAGATAAAGGATTCATTTTTTTTGGAGAGTATCAATTGGTAATGCAATTTATAAAAAGATATCTTATTGTTACATTTTTTTTTTTTTTTTTGATTTGATTTGATTGAATATATTATTATAATTTAAAGAACTCTATGGATTTTATGCAAGATGGTTAACTCTTAACTCCAGAGTGTATTTGCTTTTATGTTTTTTTATTTTTATTTTTTTAATTCTTGAGAAAAACCAGGGGGGCTGGGAGTTGGGGGAGCTGGGGGCGCTGGGGACTGGGCCAACCACCACTTTGATTTTCAGTGACGATATTAATTGGTTATGTATATAATTGTAAAGTCTGACTTCTGACTTCTGGGCTACATAGACCTATAAAAAGTAATTATTAAAACTAAATCATCTCTTCCTCCCACCACCCCTCCTTCTCTTTCCGCTATAATAAATAAAAAAAAAAAAATAATAATAATGAAGAATTACCATTACCATTACCATTACTAGAACAAGGGGTATCATTTTTGTCTCAGTATAAACCTTTGAATTGCTTCACTGGAATAATTATACATCATTTGTTCAGGAATTGGTTGAACTAAACCATTTTCATAACGAATGGTATAAAAAGTAACTCCATTTATACTATAATAATCTAGAATAGTGAATCCAATACCATTAACATATCCATCAGGTTGCATTGTAGTCTCTAATTTTTTTTTCTTTCTTTCTTTTCTTTTTTTTTATCCTGATTATTGATCTTATTATTGATCTTATTATTGTTATGTTTTTTTTTTTTGGTTAAGTTTGAATCTGAGAGTCAAAACTGGGTATAATGAAAAGAGATATAGGAAGTAATCATTCACTTTTTATATCCTATCTGTTCTTAACAAAAAAAAAAAAAAAAAATACCAAAAAAGAAGAAGAAGAAGAAGAAGAAGAGATTATTAGATTGTTACAAAACTCAGTTCTGTTTAAGATTTGTGATTCATGTTGTTTTTATTAATAATATAACAATGTGGGTTGGTTCAACTCTTAAGTTTGCCAAAAAAAAAAAAAAAAAAGCTATTCCTTGAATAGTCTTGTTGTTCAGAAGGAGGAGGAGTAGGAGGAGGGTTACATTTTTAATAACTTGATTGAAAAAGCCAAAATAAATATGGAGCATTAAAAAAAAAAAAGAGCTTAGTAGTAGTACAATAATTATTTATAGTTTTGAATTTATTGTAATTATAATTATAATTCTAATTCTAATGTTGAAGTTTTTAAAATTTAATACAATAATAATTATTATGATTCACACATGGGTGAAAACTTTGAAATCAAAGATTGTAGAATATCTTTTAGTCTTTTATTTTTAAATAAACTTCAAACAAACAAACTAAACTAAACTAAACTAAACTAAACTAAAAATAAAAAAAAATAAAAAAAAGAGTATAAACGGAACACAAATCACAATATCCCGGGTAACATACATACATATAAGTTGGATTTCAAATAAAATAAACCATCATATATTGGGGAGGAGGGGGAGGAGGGGGAGGAGGAATCAACCAACCAACCAACTAACAGGGGCTTGTATTCTCTCCAGTTAACTATTATTATTCCAACAACAACAACAACAACAACAAAAGGGTTTTTTTTTTGTTATTAATAATGTACTTGACCATTATTCATATGATATTTCATAACTTCATATGGTGCATATAGTAGAACAATTGATTCAGGAAATATTTGGTATTGACCATTTTTATAAAGAACAGTATAATAAACTATTCTACCTACAACATGACAAGATATAATAGTAAACATACTACTACCATTCCCACCACTACCACCGCCACCACCACCATAAAAATTGGGGGCATAGGGTGTATAGAACATTGAGGGTTTCTTTTTTAAGGTTTTATAGTTTTAGGTATCAATTGTTAAGGGGGGGGGATAAACTTGGTGATTATTAATTTGTATTTATTAATTCAATGGTAATAATATACCATCTAAAACAAAGCCGGAGGAGGGGGGAGGAGGGGGAGGGGAGGGAGGGAAATTGATTAAGTGGGTTTATTTCTTAGTAGATCTTTGAAATAAGAGTTGTTGTAGTTGTTCGTTCGTTTTTTTAAAAAAAAAAAATTACAATTGTGACAAATTACATTTAATATTCTCAAATGGCAGGTTTATATTAAGTAAGTAAGTAAGATTGATTGTCAATTCAGTTCAATTCAAAATTCCGAAATTATTTTGAGAAAATGCATTAATAATTCATAATATGGCAGTTTTAAGAAGAAGAAATAATTTCATTCTAAACATTACTTGAGGCGTTCAAACACAACAGACAGACAAGAATTTTGTTGTTGTTTTAAGGAGGAGGAGGAGGAGGAGGAGATACTGTCACTCCCAAAAAATAAAAATAAAAATAAAAATAAAAACAAAATTCCAATAATCCAATAATCCGTTTCCGGCGAATTTTTGTTGTTCACATTAAAGTCTTAAAATAGAAGATCTTTTGATGACGACTATTGATTGTAGAATTATATAATACCCTAGTATAAAATATAAATAGGTTAAACACTAAATAGATAGATAATTGGTGACTCAAAAAAAAAAAGAAAAAACACCAAAACCATTTTTTGAGCCAGTAGATGTCATTTTATTTATTTATTTCCGGTTATACTTTTCAAGTGAATCAGGTGCAAGTTTTAAAAGTGCAACTTCTGAAAAGCTTTCAAGTTTCCCATCAGCATACTTGACTGAATAGTAAGCTTGTCCTCCTACCACAAATCGACTCACAATAGTGAATGGTTTACCTTTAATAATTCCATGCATCATTCGTCAATGTGTGTGTGTGTGTGTGTAGTTCTGTTGAAGGTTGGTTACAAAGTTATTACAACAACACACAACATACATACACATATATATGTCTTGAAATTTATTTTCTTTGAGCTATTAGAACACCATTTTATATGATTATGCCCAAAATATTCCAATAGAATTTGTGTTCTTGTTATGAGACAAGTAACAAATATCCACATTACAAACCCCCCCCCCATATTAATATGATTAATCTTTTGTAGTTTTTGTTTTTAACTTAAAGTCGTCATTTTGTGTACTACGTATATCACAACAAATTTGAACCACCTCCCTTCCTCCCTCCGTCCCCCTTTTTTCTTTTTTTTTGGGGCAAAGCTTATATTTAATTATTGATCTAGAAATTGGGATTTCTATATGTATTGATTTTTTTCCCCATTGGGGGATATGGGTATTTCAATACAATAAGAGTTATTTTTGATTACAATCTCTGGATTATACAATTTAATTTGTGAAATTTATTTATCCAGAAACATAGAGATATAATATCTATCATCCATATTAAAATATACATATAATTAACCATCTATATAAGTACTAAAACTGTAAAAGAGTGTAATCTACTCTTCAAAATTAATGATTTTTAGCCCGAACAAAACAACTATCACAAAATAAAATCACTAAAATTATTCAAGTTGCCCTAAACACAAATGTCTTCCAGATCATTGAATGACAACAGCATCTCCTTTGAGGAGTTAAAGAAGTTATTATTGAATGAAAAAAAAAAAAAGAAGAAGAAGAAGAAAAATTTTCAGTAAAAAAAAAAGATCCTGGAATCCGCTCCTACCTTGACAACCGAAAACCACAAACAAAAGACTGGACTTTACTTTACTTCACTAAACTCGCCAAATACTGTAAAGACAAAGATATTATGGTGATTGCAAACTTCATCAAGTCTCCTCAAGACCCAGACCCTGATGAATTCCCACAGGAAAATTGGGGCAGCAAAGTCAACGTCAACGAATTTGTATTCTCCGCCTTAGAAGATACTGCCTATGACTACCACTTGTACTTCAGAGAAGATGCAACGGGTCAACGGGTCAACAAAATTTCTATAACTTAATGATGAGCACGGAATATATGATTGATGATTGCAAATCCAGAAATATGGTCACTAACCTCATCTATAGTCACAATATGGATTTCGACGGTTTTTCAACGCAAAGTACAAGACGTCTCAGCATTAGCAGCTAGAAGTAACTACCACCCACATTGACGACAAGACAATCATCTCAATCATCATTGGAAATATGAGAAAATCACCACACACCCTGGAAACAGGAACTGCTGCCATGGAAAAGAAGAGAAACAAAACTCTCCCAGATTTTTTCAAATTCTTAAAACCACGTTGGGAAGATACACAATTAAATTGTAAAAAATGCTGAAAAGAAGGTCAACAACATCCGTTAAAAGCGATAGGGAGGAAGTCGAAACAAAGAAAGAAAACAAAAGAAAATAAAATAAAAAGATAGTATCCCATATTGAGATTAACGGATTCAACCAAAATGAGTATCCAGCTAACAACGAGGAAAACCAACCCGAGGCATTTGATCTAACAATAATTGATTCAAGATCTTATACCTCCATTGTGAAAGAAAGACTTGAAACTAATCCATGGTCTTGAGAAGTATATTGATCAAACTATGTCAAACACCAACTTCTAAACAAAAATATATGTAAATTGTATTGTGTCCGGCGGGGCAAGGGGGGGAAGGGGGGGGATGTTGTTGTGCTTATATATATATATATACCTTCAGGCTAGAATGCCAAGAAAGTGGTGACGCGGCAATTCGACACGGCAAAAATTTAGAATTCACATATACACAATAATTAATATAACCTAAATATCAGGGGGAGGGGGGGGGATATTAATTAATGATTATTCTTCAAGACAGGTAAAATTTATTTTACCATCATTCATTCACTCTCTTTGTTTTGTTTTGTTTTATTTTTTCTTTCTTTGATTAAATTTTTTAATTGCTTTTGGTGCTTGAAATTTAAGAACTTCTTCAGCAATTGAATCATAATTACCATTATCATAACGAATTTTATAAAAAATTAATCCAAAAATGATTTCACGACTCTCAATTGTAAAATTAGATCCACATATAGTTCCATCTGGCATTTTTAATTTAATTTAATTTAATTAATTGGTATTGTCTGGTCTGGTAGTTTTTGATTACTAATGACTGTAATGTTCAATTGAAAGCACCTATGGGTTTTGGTTTTTGGTTTTTGATTTGATTTTGGTTTTGGTTTTTTTTTTTTTTGGATAATTTAGTTTGGTCCATAATCAGGAGGTAATCAACTTGGTTTTATAATTTTTGACCTTTAAGTGGTTTTAATAGATTCGGTACATTTTAAACTTGGAGATGATAAGTAACAAATAATTAGCAAGTTATGTCAATTTTATTTTTTTATTTGTTGTATTTTTCAACTTTAAACCTGAAACACATATATATATATATATATGTGTGTGTGTGTAAATCAAGACACTTTATTATTGTTACACTTTTATCAAGTTAATTTAACTTGATAATTGGATAAACTTCATCATTCAGAATAGAAAAAGTGTATATGTGTGTGTGACTACCCTCCTGAATCATAATTTAAATCACAGAATTAAATTGTAAAATTTAAAATATCTCACCTATACAATAAAAGTATGGACTTAACCCAGGGGTGGGGGAGAGGGGAGGTGGGGAGAAAGAAAAAAATATTATCAAGAAATCATCTACCAAAGCATCTACCAAAGCATCAACGAAGCATCTCTTTAAAAAAAAAAAAATAACTCTTTCTCTTTCTCTTTCTTGTGTTAAACTTTATTTGCTTTAATGAATTTTTTTATGGCACCTGGAGCATAACGTTCAAGTGCTTCTTCTTGAAGAGTTTGACATCCACCTTTTTCATATTCAATAGTATAACAAGGAGTTCCATGTAAAACTTCACGTTTAATAATATTAAAAGGTTGATTATTGTAAGTTCCGTCGGGCATGTTTTTTTTTTTTTTCTTCTTTTAAAAATAAAAAAATATTTCTTATTAACTCTAATTCAAAATATATATATATATATATATTTGTACTTATCAAGTGTTTGTGTTAATTTGGATTTTGGTTTGGTTTGGTTTGGTTTGGTTAGGTTAGGTTAGTTACTCTTAGATAAGAATTAAAGAACATATTGAATACATAATAATGAGTTAGTTTATTTTTTTTTTTTATTTATTTTTATTTTTTGACTCCAAGGTAATTAAGATAGGTTTTTATAATTCTATGGGAAAATTTCATTCAAAATTTAAATAAATAAATAAATAAATAAATAAATAAAACACAATCTTTGAATTATCAATAAATTTTATTCATTTCCATGCATCATCAATAATTTCCATGAATTGGAGAAAATTAAAGTATAAAAACTTTAATCAAAAAAAAATCTATAATTCAAAGTGTCACATTATTATATTCTATTTATCTTCTTTTTTTTTTTGTAGTTTAGAAAGAAAGAAAGAATATGGAAAGGGAAAGGGAAAATCATATGAAATAATTCTATAATTAGGGTTGTTATAGTTTGGTGGGTAGGTTGAATTATAAAAGAAGAAGTTGCAAAAAAAAAAAACTTTGTCTTTGTCTTTGTGTTTAAACTTTTTGCATCTAAAAATGAAAATCTAAATCTAAACAAACTTTATACAATTTTGAAGTTTAGTTTAGTATAGTATAGTATAATGCTATTCCATTTTTCTAATGATCTTGTATTATTATTACTATTATTATTATTACTTAAAATTATATCAAGATAAAGGCTATTTATTAAAAAAAAAAAAGAAGAAGAAAAGTAAAGAATCTTAATTTAGAATTGAATTATTATCACTTAGAAACAACAACAATAATAATAATAGTACTTCATTTTGTAAATATTTTGCCCAATTTTTTATTAAATTCTCAATTTCTTTTTTTTGTATTTTTCATATCTCGAACCCTAAATTTCCTTATTGATTTAGGAGCATGATGTCTAAGTGTTTCTTCAACAAAAGTTTGATAATGTCCACTTTCATAACAAACAGTATAATAAATTTTATTATATCTATAAGTACACAGAACAATAGTAAAAGGTTTACCATTTAAACATCCATCAGGCATTGTAATTTCTCAAATACTAAATAAATGTTGTAAGATTGTCCAATCTATTTTCAAGATGTTTAATGTAATATGTAATGCATTTATTGACATTTGTAATTATTGGTGATATATATTGAAATATAAATATTATTTATAAGTTGTGATTGCTGGAAATTCTTATATGATTAATAAGATTTTGAATCAATTAGTTACAAAATTGATTCATTCATTTGTTATTGTAATGGCACAAGGTGTTGATTGGAACAAATAATAGACGACAATAGAAATAGAAATATCCACCCCCCCCACATCTTCGATCGTGTAGTAGCACCAGTGGTAGAAGTAGTAGTAGTAGTAGTAGTAGTCGTACTAGAGTGTTTCAAAAGTGTGACGGGTTATCTTTAATCATCTAAAATACTTTAACTAAAAGATCCAGTATCTAAAATATTAATCCCTCTTGCATTCAATTTTCAAAAAAAAAAAAAAAAATAGAAATGGATAAAGTGTGTGTGTGTGTGTGGTGATAATTCTATCTAATTTGCATTTTCCCATAAGATTGGTAATGGTTATTGGTTGAATATCAAATGTCACATACACTCTAATAATATGTTGCAACCCCGCCATAACCCCAAAGATTTCATTGAGAATAACTTTATAGACAGCAAATCAATTTGTTCTTCAATTGAACCCATGCGAGATGAAATGATAAGACGGGGGAGGGGAGGTTTCCAAATAACCACTCATTCCAGCATTATAAGTTGTTGTTGTTGTTGTTGTTGTTGTTGTTGTTGTATATTTTGGCTTCTGATAATAATTCTTGAGTAAAGCATTTTGAATTGTGTCAGTTACTGGTAAAAAAAAAAAAAAAAAAAAATTGATCCATATTAAAACAAACATTATAGGTTAGGTAAAACTGTTCACATTATTGTACCTGACTCCTTCTCTATTACAGAGAGGGGGGGAGGGGCGGAGGGGCAGATGGGGGGTTTCTTTATAATGGCTTGGTTATAACAACAAATCCAATAACCTTCTAGTTGTCTCTAGTGGTAACATATAATTATATAGTAGTATAAATTGTTTATGTTGTCTACATAATTTCAATTCAAGTAAAAACTTAACAGGAGGGATTAAAAGTTGGGAAACTATATCCTTGTAACTTTCTAGTTTTTGGGTTTCCTTTTTTTTTTTTTTCTATAAAAGAATTAAACCAAAATAATAATACAAACATTGTAAGGGTTGGCGGGCGGGCAAGTTGTTGTTCATAAGATACAACTTTACAACCAGAAGAAGAAGAATTGGTAATGTGTGTGAAATTAAGGTTGTTGTTACATTCATTACCAGATGTTACAATTCTTTAATATGTGAAATAAGGCGTATTACACATCCAAGAAAAATACTAAAAAAAGAAATAAATAAATAAATTAATTAATTAATTAATTAACCCTATACACAAAAATAGTTCTAAATTAATAAAGGGATGATGACGATGATGATGGTTTTGGTGGTGGTGGTGGTGGCCATTAGTAAAAATAGAAACTCCTGATAAATTAGATAGAATTAACAATTCTGTTGTTGTTGTTGTTGTAGATAATTTCCTTTTTTTTTTTGCCTCTTAATTGGAATATCATTTTGTAGCTTGATATATTATTATGAAAGCATTTTTTTTAAAAAAAAAACAAAAGGGGAAGAACCATTAAAATAGTATTTATAATTTGGAGGGAGTCATAATTATTAATGATCCCTAATTGTAACCATATCACCACCACCAACACCACCACCAACACCAACACCATCCATCCATCAGATAATTTATGCAAGGGTTTTGTGTAATGGAAGAAGAAGAAGAAGAAGAAACTATTTTCTTTTTGTGTAGTCGTGGCATCTAACCAATTTTGCACAAAAGAACACTACCACTAATTCAAAAACTCAAAGTTAACAACAACAACACACTAGGGGGGAGGAAGATAGATAGATCTACTGGAAAGGGTAAACAAATGGTAAATCATTCTTGTCAAATTAATTTATTGGCATCAATTTCAAGTTGTTGTTGTTGTAAACATTTATTTTTTGTTAGATCCAATTCCATTCCATTCCATATAGATTTTTGCAATTATCATAAACAGAATGAACTTTGGAACTTTGGAACTTTGGAACTTTGGAACTTTGGAACTTTGGAACTTTTAATTTGTGGTAGTTAAATCGTCTAATTATTTTCTTTCCTTTCTTTTTTGTCATTTTTTGAAGTCTAAATTTAATTGCAATTTCAACCGATCATGGGCAGGCAGGCAGGCAGGCAGGCAGGCATGCTGCAAATGCATAGCTTCTCCCATAATATCCTATAACCATAAATCTAGATCAATGGGATGGGGATTATTTGTCGTTGTTGTTGTTCTTGTTGTTGTTGTTTGGAAAATTCATCATTCCCCAAAATTAAAGATATTTGTTTTGTTTTGTTTTGTTGGTTTGTTAACTCTTGTTGGGATCAGCAAAGACCTGCCTCAATATTATTATCATGTGGTAGGTAGGTAAGAAAGTAAGTCAATCATCATCATCCATCATTATTATTATTATTATTATTACTTGGAATTTTTCTTTATTTGATATCTATCTCTTAGAAATCAAGGTTTAAAACAAGGAAAATTAGAAAAGAATTTAAAAACTTCTTTCAAACAAATAAATTTCAAACAAATAAATTTCAATAATCATTTTTATTGGGTGCAAAATACTTTTCCAATAACACTTTTTTTTTTTTTCTTTCTTTTTATATTTCTCTCTCTCTCTCTCTCCCTCCTTCATTGATCAAACTTTATACTACTACTACTACCACCACCATGATTATAACCACTGAAGTTGAGTTATTCTCAAATTTGATTAATTTACCAAATGAACTTATTATGCGAATTATTAGCAACATTCCAAGATGTATGTTGCCAGAATTATTGTATTTCCAACTTGTTAGAAGGTTGGTCATTTTAGAAATTTTCTCAAAAGTAGAGATCACAGGTTTTGTTGAAAGACATTCAAGAAGTGAATATAATTTAAATTTCAATTATAAACCTTGTAATTGTAAATTTTTTAAAATCACTTTTGATAATTTAATGAAAGCTATTGATTTATATTCAATTTATCCTAAATCATTAAATTTTCAATATTCTAATGCTACAAGACGTGTTTTAGATGGATCAACTCAACTTTTACAACAAGCCCAAAGTATTAGTGGTACTTTTAATTCAATAACTGGTTTAACACCACAAGAATTATCCGATCTTTTAATAAATTCAAAAATTTGGTTTGATTCAATTGTTTTAATTGGATTCAAAATTCCATTTCCATTACCATTAATTGCAACCAATGTTTCATTGTTTCGTACCAGTTTACATAACTACATAATTCCTGGCATGAGAAAATTAGATTTGTTATTAGATATTCCTATTGATACCCTTCGTTTGCTTATTTTACCTAATGAATTGGAAGAATTACGAATTGAAACCGCTAATCTTATTTTAATTCTTCCATCGAGATCTTTACGTAAATTAACCATTATTACTCATTCAACTATGGTTTGTTTTATTCTGAAAGAAATGACAAATTTACAATATTTATCAATTAATATGTCTAATTTGGTTAATATTGATGATATTGGTATTTGTGCTCCATTTTTACAAGAATTACATTTAATTGATTGTTTTTCTATGACAAATTTTGAATTTATAAAACAATATCATCATTTAAAACATTTAAATATTAAAAATTGTTTATTCCCAATTTCATTATTTGAAACTCCATGGTACCCTTCAAATTTAATTTCTTTTAATTATGATGGGAATGATAGAATTCGTTCTCTGGATGGTAGTAGTAGCAGTGGTGGTGATGGTAATAGTAGTCCACTGTTAATTTTCCCACCAAATTTAAAACAATTATCCATTAGATCAAGTTATTATGCTAGAAATGATATAAGAAATTTAGTTTTACCAGAAAATTTAGAAAAATTGGAACTTTTAAATTTAAATTTTATTAATGAAAATTTCAAATTTCAAGGTGATTGTTTGCAGTATGTACGTATTCATGCACCAACAATTATTTTCGATAAAAATTTCCAAATTCCTTCAACAGTTTTAGAATTTATTTTAGAAGTTGAATATTTGACATTTGAAAATATTGATTTTATTTATCAATTACCTAAAAATCTTTTATGTTTACATTTGGTTGCTAAGAAACATTGTCATATCAATCCAATTACAGAAAAAATTAAATGGCCTTTGATGTTGACTAATTTATTTCTTTTGGGGTTTGATATTGATCAGCTGATGTTTGAATTAATGAATTTGAAAGAATCAAGTCTTGAAAAAATCACCATTAGAGGAGGATGTTTGGAAAGACTTGATGGAGAATTATTACCAGTGGCTGTAAAACATTTAACGTTACTGCAAATGGGAATAATTGATGTAATGAATCTTTATAAATTAACAAATCTTTTAAGTTTATCTCTTTTAAAGAATAATTTAAAAGATGTAGTTTATGTAAAATTACCATTACAATCTTTGCAAACGTTAAATGTAGGCTTCTGTAATATTCAATTCTTGTCATCTTTCCTTGTATCCTTCAATGAAGAAAAATTCAAAAATGCAATTTTAGAAGTAGATGCTGTTGGAAATTTTGGGGTAAATATCCCTGATTTGTTACAAACAATGCAACAAATTAATGGTCTATCAGTATTTCTTACTCAATTGAATGAAACAACACCACCAATTTACCAACGTGGTTTATATTTTACCAATGATCATTTTGATCCATTTGAATCTGAAGAAAGTAGTGAAAGTGATTTTGATGAAGATGAGATGATTGATGATGAAGATGATGATGAGATGATTGATGATGAAGAAGAAGATGAAGATGAGATGCTTCATCATCAATATGGTTGGCGGTGGTGATGAGGGCCAATGGTGATGATTTTGATTATATTGTTTTACATTGTTTTACCTTAAAAAGAAAAAAAAAAAAAAAAAAAAAGAATATTAGTTGTTTATATGGTTTGATTTTAAAATAAATTTATTTGAAATATAAATTCTCTAAATATATCTACATAAGTTGTATCATCAACTAATACAATGATTTTATAGTTCTTGAACAACAATTGTCAATTGTCTTGATTAATTTGTCGGTGGTGGTGGTGGTGGTGGTGGTGGTTGTTATCTTTGGCGGAGAAAAAAAAAAAAAACCAATCGCGATACAATTATCATTGATTTTAGTAACAGCCCCCACCCCCCTGTCATTAATTATCTCCTCCTCCTTGTTATTACTAAAACTACCCAGGTCCAAGTATTCTATGTGTTGGTATTTATTCTTCTCAGTTTGAAATTCCCAATAGCTTCAGGAGATAACTTTCTTAATTCCATTTCTGAAAAAGTTTCATGTATACCACTTAAATAAACTATAGTATAATAAGCTGTTCCATGCTTAATTTCATCAGCCAAAATGAAAAATGGTCTTCCTTGGATAATTCCGTCACGCATGATAATAATTTGATTTGATACGTTGGTTTATGGAATGTATGAACAATGAATATTAACCCATTTTTATAATATACCTTTGACTTCAAAAATTGACAAATTCAACATTATTTAAATTTCCAAAATGATGAATAATTGGAAGAATTAAGTATTGAAGAAAATTGATGACCGATATTAAATTTAGGGGTGATTTCTAAAGTTTAATAATAAAAGAATAGATTAAATTTAAGATTATTGTATTGAGAATCGTCATGATTCAAGAGTTTAAATTTTGAAAAATGAAAGAGACATATAAGGGTAAGGGTAAGAATGTGGAGTGTGGGAAAGAAAGTATATATATATATATTAGTGTGATACACATAAACTCAATATACATATATAAATATATGTATATATAGATATAATTCAAAGACTATATTATACACATATAAACAAATGAAAAACAAAAAAAAACTACTACACATTGTAGGAAGATATCTCTCAATTAATTATTGTAGATCCAGATATAACACTTCTAGTCAGATGTCTTTGGAACAAATAATGTTACTTTTGATGCATCCAACGTAGCAAATTCACCATCCACATAACGAACTTTAAGATAAAGTACATTATTTTTGACTTGTTTATCTATAATATTGAAAAATCTTTTATGATAACGTCCATCAAACATTGTTACAATCTTGAATAACTAATCAATGGATTTAACACTTGGTTTATTACTTGGAAAGTATTACTTTGCCCTCCCAAAAAAAACAACAACAACAACAACATGGAGAAATCTGATTGATTCAATTGTTGACCTTTATATATTGTAATTTCATCCCGAAAAGAAATAATGAAATAATTGTAATAAGATTCATGAATTTTTTTTTAAAAAGTTTCTTGGTGTGATTGATAACAAAGTAAATATTGGATCTGCGAAATAAGTAAATGAATGAAAAAGGGGTGGGGGTGGAGGTGGAGGTGGTGGTTGGTAGGGTTTCTTCTTTTTTAAACTTCTCTTAAGATCTAAGCAGCAATTGACTATCAATTGATAAAGCCTTTCTAAAATAAGAAATTGCTTATATAAACTTTAATGAGTTTTGTTATTTATCATTTATCAATTGTTGTTGTTGTTAATTGGATCGTGTAACGTCAAGATTCATTGATTCACTCTTTATTTTTTATTTCGTGGTTGGTTGGTTGGTTGGTGGGTCAAAAAATTTTCCTTTTTTTTTTTCAGCCCAAAACGACAACAACGACAACAACAATAATCACCACCACCACCACCATTAATTACACAACCCATTTACATTTATAACTCTATTGTTTACATTATATTACACTAAATTGATTACCATGACAAAGGAATTACCATCAGGGTATATTCAAGGTCCTTTTCGACTTTATAAAACTTATCAACCCCATCTTATAGAACATAAATTATCTAAATTTGAACAATTTATTATATTTTCAATTTTACTTATTTCATTAATTCGATTATATAAATTATATATTCCTGATCGGGTAGTATTTGATGAAATTCATTTAATTAAATATATTAAAAATTATTATCATGGGACTATATTTATTGATATTCATCCACCATTAGGAAAATTAATTTATTATTATATCAGTAAATTATTTCTGTTTAAACATGATGATGACGATTTGCAAATTGATATTATTGGTGATTTATACCCGGAAAATTTCCCTTATTTATGGTTACGATTATTTAGTGGTATTTGTGGTATTGGTCATGTTTTATTGACATTTTTCATATTAAGAATAAGTTGTAATCTGATCATTTCAATTATTATTACTTTATTGATTTGTTTGGAGAATTCAATGGTGACAGTATCAAGATTGATATTATTAGAAGGTCCATCATTATTTGTACAAAGTTTGGTGATTTATAATTATAAAGCATTTACTACACGTAAACCATTTACAAAGAATTGGTATTTAAATTTATTTCTCATTGGAATATCTTTAGGGTTAAATATATCATTGAAAATTTCTGGATTTTTCACATTTTTATGGGTAGGAATTTTAACATGTATTGAATTATGGGAGATTTTAGGTGATTTAAATATTTCAATTGGTCAATTTATTAAACATTTCATTTTACGTATAATAGGGGTTATTTTGATTCCCTTGATAATATATTGTTCAATATTTTATATTCATTTTGAAAATTTGCCAAATGAAGGTCCTGGATCAGGATTTTTGACACCACATTTTAGATCTACTTTAAATGATTATCAACAACAACCTTTACAAGTTTTATATGGAAGTACTGTCACTATAAAACATAATGCATTAGAGAAATATTTACATTCACATGAATTGACTTATCCAAGAGGTTCAAATTTACAACAAGTAACATTATATGATTTTCCTGATATTAATAATGAATGGATAATTGAAACCAAACAAAAATATAATGAAGAAAAATTGATGACTGATGAAAAAGAAATTAAAGATGGTGATATTATTAGATTATATCATAAATCCACTGGACATTATTTACATGTTAATGATATTCGTCCACCTATTTCTGAACATGATTATAGTTATGAAGTAAATGGGAATGAAACAAGAGGATTATTAGGTAATGAAAATTATGAATTTAAAATTCGAATATTAATGAAAAAATCTCATTCCACAAATGATTTACCATTAATTAAATTAAGAACTACAGAAACTATTTTCCAATTAATTCATCAAGGAATTCGATGTAATCTTATGAGTCATGAACAAAAATTACCAGATTGGGGTCAATATCAAAATGAAGTATTATGTGTTAAAGAACCAACAATTCCAAATACATTATGGTATATTGAACTGTCATCACATCCATTATTAAATAATAAAACTAATAAATTGAAAAATTTCCCTAAATTTTCATTTTGGTCAAAATTAATTGAAACTCATAAAATCATGTTTAATTTAAATAAACAATTTAATAATCCTCATCCTTATACTTCTAAACCATTTTTAAATTGGCCTATTTTATCTAGAGGTATTGCATTTTTCAATAATTATAATTTGAAATTAATTGATGAAGATTCAAGTTTAATTTATTATTTAGGAAATGTCGTTATTTATTATCTGGTATTTTCTGTGGTTTTAATAACGATATTTAAATGGTCCATTTATTTATTTATAAGATTAAATCCTTATTCTATCTCACCTTCATCATATTCAAACTTTTATGATAATTCCTGGCAATATTTATTAGGATGGTTAATTAATTATATTCCATATTGTTTTATGTCAAGAAATTTATATTTACATCATTATTTACTGGCATTAAATTTTGGTATATTATTATTAAGTCAATATTTGAATTATCTTATGACTAAAAATAAAATTATTGGTAATATAATAACCATAACAATATTTGTCAGTGCAACATATTGTTTTTATGAATTTATACCTATCATATATGGATTACCATGGACATTAAATCAATGTAATTCTCATAAATGGTTTTCAAATTGGGATATTGATTGTATGACATATACGGGTTAATAATAAAAATAATATATATATATATATATATATATATATATCAATTATTTATCATATTCTTGTTTCTCTTATACCATTAGCTAATTCTTTAATCATATTTTCTAATAAATTTAATAAATTATCTTTTTCTTTAATTTTTTCAATTCTTTCTTCCTCGAGAGTTTGTAATTTATCACTTAATTCATTAATTAAATTCATTTGTTCATTTGGTGTAACTCCAATACCTGGTAAAGAATCAATTAACATATTAATCTGTCGACTTTTCAAAATTAAATCTGTACATAATTCATTGACAACATTGTCAAAGTTAACTTTTCGTTTTGGTGGAGAAGTGGTCTTTGATTCAGGGTTACTTTGTTGTGGTTGTTCTGATTGCTCTGGCTGTTGTTCTAGTTGTTCTAGTTGTTGTTGTTGTTCTGGTTGTTGTTGTTGTTCTTGTTGAATCTGTTGTTCTTCCTGTTGCTGTTGTTGTTGGGATTGTGGTAATGGGGCATTGGCGGCCATATTGGAATAAGAATTGACATCGTCGTCATCTAAAAGACTTGGTTCTGTACTCGTATTGACATAATTTACTGTCGAATTAAACTGTTGAATTAATTGGTCCAAACAAATTTGTAATTGAGTTAATCTATCTGCCATAATTGAAATATTCTTGGTGGTTAGTAGTATTGAGTAGTAATAATTGATTGAACTTTTCATATTGGTTTTGTTTTCTTTCATCGAACAAAAATATTGGTCGTGGGAACTGACGGATTTGTATTTTGCTTATGTAATATCACGTGTCGGATTCATAAAACTATTTATAAACCCCCTTTTTAATAAATAATAATTAGTTGTGTAAAATAAAAACAGATCTAAAGAACATAGGTCATCAATTAAGCAAATCATTTATTGCTACTGCTAACTTGTTTGGTTCATGGTCCAACTATTGTAAGTTGAGTTAAGCTGTTAAGTTAGCAGTAATGTAATCTGTTAGATATTTGAGTCGAATGCCACGACTCAGTGACAATTGTACTTTTTACACTCCTTGTGATTTTCTTAATCCTTCTTTTTTTTGATAAGAAATTTTTACAATCAAATAAAGAAAGAAACAAAGAATAGATCACCTCCCTTCCCCCCTTTTCCCTTTTTCCTTTTCACTTTTCCCTTTTCTATCTACAATCTATAAACAAGACTTTTTATCATTTCAATTTTGTTTTCTTCTTATTGGATTTGAATTCTTAATCAAATTAACATCTATTCATAATTTCTTCTCCCCACCCCAGTTTTTTTTTTTTTTGTTTTTGTTTTGTTTTTAGTATTTCCCACCTCACCTCAATCACAATATACTTCCTATTCCCAAACTATGTCACATATAATAAATACTGATGATGATTTACTTGAATGGCAAGATGATTCTGAAGTTAATTCATGTTTTATTTGTGAAAGACCTTATAATATTTTCTTTAATAGAAGACATCATTGTAGAAAATGTGGCAAAGTTGTTTGTGGTGATTGTTCATCACAATTTATAAGTTATTTCCCTAATACTCCAATAGTTACTGATCCAGATGTAATTGTTCCTCAATATTCTAAACTGCATACTAAATATAGGACTTGTGATCGATGTGTTGAAGAAATATTAATGATTAGACGGGCATTATTTAATAGTGACAATAGAAGCCACACTACAAATGCATCAAGTGTGGAGACCAATCATGATGGTGACAACCACCATGGTGGTGGTGAAGATGGCGATGGCGATGGCGATGGAGATGGCGATAATAATAGTCTTACTAAACATGCAAGTCATCAATATACTCGACATTTACATAATTCAACTCCATCTTTAAAAGGACTTAGTCATGAACTGTCATCAGATTCAAATTTATGTCCTGTTTGTGCTACTAATTTATTGAAATTATATATTGCTGATATTCATTCTCATGCTCAAGATAAAACTTATTTACAAAAAATATCTAATGAAGATTATGAAAAATTTAAAGAATTTCATATTAATCAATGTTTAACTAATTTTGATTTTGATACTAATCATTCTAATAGATTTTCTCCTGATAATCTGAAAACTTTAAAGAATAAAATGTTGGTTTATAATATACCACCAATCCCAAAACCAATGTATGAAAATATAGAAAGTGGAAGTAATTCCTTACCTATTGAAAAGACCACCAATAAACTGGAAGATTATAAAAACGACAGTGGTGATGATTATGATGATGAGTATGATGAATGTGTGATTTGTTTGGAAAGTTTAAATCCTGGAGATAAAGTTGGTCGATTGGAATGTTTATGTGTTTTCCATTACAAATGTATTAAAGATTGGTTTAATAAGAAAGGTTATGGTGAATGTCCTGTTCATTTTCTACATAAATAATAAATACCTATTATTATATTTACTACTACTACTACTACTACTACTACTACTACTTTAATGTGATAAGGTTGTGTTTTTATCTTTCTTCTCTATCAGCATCATCTCTATTTCTTCTTCTTCCACCTCTTTTATCATGTATTTCTTTAGTTTGTCTAATTGCTTCAGCAGTTGCCTTATCAACATGAACATGTAATGCATCTAATATTTCTTTTGGTGGTTTATCTTCTTTTGGTAATTTTTTCCCTAAAACATTTTCAATACGTAAATACATTTCTAAATCATATTGAGTAATTAAAGAAATAGATTTCCCTGATCTACCAGCACGAGCAGTTCTTCCTACACGATGAATATAAGCTTTTGAATCAGTAGGAATATCATAATTTATCACTATATCAACTGATGGAATATCTAATCCTCTAGCAGCAACATCAGTAGCCACCAAAATATTGGCTTGATTAGATTTAAATTTATTTAATGATCCTAATCTTTGTGATTGTGATAATTGACCATGTAATGGAACAGCATTAAATCCTAAAATTCTTGCCAATAATGCTGTTCTTTGAGCATGAGCTACAGTTCTTGTGAAAACAATTATTGATTTACCAATAAATTCATTTAATAAATGAATTAATATAGTATTTTTATAACCATCATTAACTAACATCATTGATTGAATTAAATTATCAGCAGTTTGATATTTTGATGATACTGATACTTTTACTGGATTATGTAATGAAGCTCGTTGTAATTTTTCAATTTTATTAGTCATAGTAGCAGAAAATAAATAAGTAATACGTTTAATTGGTATTACTTTTAAAATTTTATCTAATGCTGGACCAAAATCCATATCTAATAAACGATCAGCTTCATCCATAACTAAATATTTCAAATTTTTCAATGAAAATCCTTTTGTATGTTCTAAATGATCCATAATTCTTCCCGGGGTGGCCACGATAATATGAGGCTTCCTCATTAAATCTCTTGCTTGATCCATCATATCCATACCACCAACAATACAACTTGATCTTAATCCCATTGAACTCCCCAAGGCATCAAATGTATCTTTAATTTGGAAAGCTAATTCTCTAGTGGGGGCTAAAACTAATGCAAAATAAGGTTGTTGAGCATGCCATAATGATTGTAAAATAGGAATAGCAAATGCTGCAGTTTTACCCGATCCAGTTTGTGCTAATCCAATAATATCTTTACCTTCTAAAGCATGAGGAATAGCTTCTGATTGAATTGGAGTTGGTTTTGTGAATTTCATTGATTCAATAGATTCTAATAAATCTGGAACTAAATTTAATTCTTTAAATGTTTTAAATTTTAATTCTGCATCAGGGTCGATTGTTGTGATTGAAGAGGAAGAGGAAGAGGAAGAGGAGGTGGAAGGTTCTGTGTGGTTTTGGTTTTGGTTTTGGTTTTGGTTTTGGTTTTCATTTTCATTTTTTTGTTTTTGTTGTTTTTGTTGTTGTTTCTGTAATGCTTGTTGTTTGATTTTTTCAGCCAACTTCTTGGTAGAATCTAAATTTTTCAAAGATTTGACTTTCTTTTTGGTTATTCCTTTAGAAGACATGTTTGATTTGATATTTAGGGTTGATAATTTTGTTTTTTTTATTTTTAAGTACAAACACTTGATGAAGGGTGTGATATAGAGGGGAGTTGTAATTTTTTTTTTTTTTTTTAGTTCATCATCATCATCATCACCAAATTTTTATTTCCACAACGAAGAGATGAGATTGAAACATTTTTTTATTTTTTTTTTCTTCTTTCTTCCTTTCAATTTTTTTTTTTTTTTTTTTTTACTTCTTTCAATCAACTTTAATCAAATCTACAATAACAACAAATCCCCGCCCTCCCCCCATTTACCAACATGGCTAAGAGAAGAACTAAGAAGAGAACTCATAAGAAAATTTCTGAAGAAGAATTAGCATCGATACCTAAATCAATGGTTCTTCATTTAGGTACATCATTGAAAAATCATTCTTTAACTCAATTAGTAAATGATTTTAGAAATGTTATGCAACCTCATACTGCTATAAATTTAAGAGAACGTAAATCTAATAAATTAAAAGATTTTATAGTTATGTGTGGTCCATTACATGTATCAGATATTTTTATTTTTAATCAAACTGAATCAGGGAATATTACTTTAAGAATTGGTAAATTACCTCGAGGACCAAATTTACAATTTAAAATTAATAATTATTCATTATGTAAAGATGTTAGAAAAATATTAAAACATCCAAAACTGATTAGTAAAGATAATTCAATTTTTCATATACCTCCTTTATTAGTATTAAATGGTTTTGGTAAAATTCTGGAAATGTCTCAACATGAAAAATTAATGATAACAATTTTCCAAAATATGTTCCCTCCAATTCAACCTCAATCAACAAAAGTTTCATCAATTAAACGAGTATTATTAATTAGTAAAAATAAAAATAATAATAATAATAATAATGGTGATGAAATTGAATTGAGACATTATGCTATTAATACTAAATTAGTTGATGAAAATAGAAATGTTAAAAAATTGATTCAATCACATCATAATTTAAAGAAAAATTTACCAAAATTAACTAATAATCAAGATGTTTCTGATTTATTATTAGATCCTTATTCAATTGGTGGTTTAACTTCTGATAGTGAAATAGAAGATGATGCTGTAGTTGAAGTACAACAAGAAACTTTTGTTAAAAGAGAACCACCAAAAGAAATAGATCCAGACCAAGCACCACAAGAACAAGAACAACAAGAACAACAACAGCAGCAGCAGCAGCAGCAGCAGCAGTTAACAGGGAAAAGTAAACGAGCAATTAAATTGACAGAATTAGGACCAAGAATAAATATGTCATTAATGAAGATTGAAGAAGGTTTAATTGGTTCATCGAAAACTATATATCATTCTTCAATTAAAAAATCAGAAGAAGAAATTAAATCATTAGAAAAGAAACATCAATTAAAACAACAATTGAAATTGGAAAGAAGAGCTAAACAACAAGCTGCTGTTAAAGTCAAATTAGATAAAAAAGAAGCTAAAAAAGCTAGAAGAAAAGCTAGAGAAGAAGGTAAAAATGATGATGATGATGATGATGAACAAGATGAAGAAGAAGAAGAAGAAGGTTCTGGTTCTGGTTCTGGTGATGATTCTGATGCTGTTGATATTAATCCAGAAGATTATGAAAATGATAGTGATTTATATAGTGATGTTGATGTATAAAAAAAAAAAAAAAAAAAAAGAAATCATTGAAAATTATACATTGATTCCTTCTGATATAATTAAACTATCTTTATTTACGTATACAATATTAATTTAATTCTTGAATCAATTGATTAATTTGTTTTTGTAAATTTATAATTTGAATCAATTGATTTAATCCATTATTAAAATTTTCTTGACATTTATATAATTCATACGGCACAATTGTTCCAAATTGTTTAATTGGATCTCTAAATTCATCATGATCAGTCTTCTCCACAATATCTTCTGATGTGGTTGTTGTTGTTGTTGCTGTTGTTGTTTTCTTCTCGTCTTTTCTATTTCTTATAGTTTTTGATGATTCCTTCTCATCACTTGAAGTAGAATCTGTTGTTGCAAGATTATTATTATTATTATTATTATTATTATTATTCACTTTCATTAATCTATTAATCAATTCAAATTTATCATGTTTAATATCAATTATTTTACATGCTTTATAACATCGGAAATCAAATTTTTCTAAACCATATTTACTTTTATCATTTTGAAAATTGGCTCGACTTAAATTGGAAAACCCATCGATGAAATTTTCTCGATTTGATGTTGTCAATTGTTGATATTTATCTAGTAATTCTAGTAGTTGTATTGTTTTAGAATCAATAGTTTGTTCCATTGTGGTCATCCTATATATATATATATATATGTAACTGTTCAATTGTGAGTTGTAGGGAAGAGGGACGGGTGTTGTTTGACTTCTGGTGTAGTTTTCGTTGAAAGTTTTGACAAATGAATTCTTTTTTGTTTTTTTTTTTTTTTTTTACAACAGATTTTTCAATTAGTACTTCAAATCAATCAATTGATCAATCAATCAATCAATCAATTGATCAATCAATCAATCAATTTGATTTAAATAATATAATAACAATTCTACAATTTATATATGCTATTTAATCTATTAAATTCACTTTCAGGTAAAATCTTATCAAATCCAATATCTTTATCATAATGAGTAGCATGAATTAATTTCACTTCTTCAGGATTTCTTTCCTTTTGTTTCATAAGATTCCCATGTTCATATAAAGAATATATCATTTCTTCTTGTCCAATATAATTTTGATTTATTTTATTTTTATCAATATAAACAATTTCTGCTAAATCATGTAAAATATTAGCAGTTAATCCCCAAACATCATAAATTTTTTCATTAGTATCTTCATGTCTTCTTGAACCTAATCTACCCCAAGTTGATAAATCTTTTTTCTTATATTTATTACGTTTATTAATTGTAACAGGACTTAAAGATCTTGTAGGAGTAACATTTGGTGGAGTTATACTTGCTTTATCTTGAGAATCTAATTCATCACCAAGTTTTAAATCCAATTCTGATTCTTCTTCTGATGCCAGTAAATCTTTAATATTTTTCAACCATTCTACTTCATTATCATTATTTTGTAAAAAAATATATGATCGTAAATCCCAAGGAATACCACCCCATTTAACTTTATAAGAAGTTCTTTCTAATGCTTCTAAAGCTGGTAAATCAATTGTTGGATGTAAAAAATCTTTAAGAGGACAAGAAAAAACACTTGAACTTTCACCAGGGTTTAAAACAATATTCAATTTAGATGCAATATCATTATCTGTACCAGTTAAATTATGCATAAATCCAACACATGGTTTAACACATGAAAAAGTTCTAGATAAATAACTTGGTAACATAGTTAAATGTTCAATTGAAACCCCCAATTTTTTCAAATCTTCATCATTATCACTTAAACCAATTTCTTCATGCATTTCTCGTCGAGAAACTTGCCATTCCAGTTCTAATCCATTATCAGCTTTACCTCCAGGTAATGCTACATGACCAGGGAAATTACGTAGTTTAGAAGATCTTTTGGTTAATAAAACTCGGAATTCACCTAAATTGCCCATAAATAATAATATGAAAACTGCTGAACGTCGAGATGTAGGTAATTTATGCCATATTGATAATGATGAATGATGATAATTTTGAGCAATATAATGTCGTAAATTGTTTAATAAAGTTGCTTCAGTTGATTTAGTCATTTCTAGAAATCAATTTTTAAGTGGTTTGTGTATAGGGATAGATGTATAAGGAATTGATTTGTTGTGAACTGTATAGGGTAAATGAAATGGAATATAATTTGAATATGTAAATAAAGAAAGTAAAATGAGAATAATAATGAAGAAGAAGAAGAAGAAGAACAGCCTGATTGATATTTTTAAAAAAAGCAATGATGCAAAATAAAAAAGAAAAAAAGAAAAAGTGAAAAGTGAAAAGTGAAAAGAAAAAGTGAAAAGAAAAAGATTGCAAAAAAGGAAAAAAAGGAAAAAAAAGAAATCTGTATAGATTAATATAATTTGTATGTGATTTGACAGTTGATAGTGGGATAGTTGATGAGCATGTTAATTGAGGGGAGGAAGAGGAGAAGAAGAGCAAATATATTTTTAGCCTCGGAAAATTCTTTTGTTGTCGTTGCTTTTGGCACGTGATTAGCTTTAGGATTTTCAGTTGTTGGAGGGAGGAGGGGTAAACTAAAATCTCCAATTCTGTAAAAAAAAATGTTTCGCAACCTTCAACACAATTCAATTGAGTAAATTCTTTTCTTTGTGAAACGTGTGTTCAACTTTATAAGACGGGATGGTTCCATTGGATATTACTACATGATCTATATAATTAAATAACTTGAAAACAAAAAAACAAAAAGCAAAAAAAAAAAACAAAAAAAGAGGAGAACCAAACTTACTACTACTGATGGAACTTATATTTATTATTTCTTAAAATGTTCTTGTCACTAAAAATTTGCCTTCTTTTAGTTGCTGTTGCTGTTGCTGTTGTGAAACTCTGAAACTTTGCTGAATCCAACAATTATTCTTGTATAATTTCTTCCCTCCCCTCTCTCTCTCGTATATATCATATTTAAGTTGCATTTTTAATAATTCCAATTTTTATTTCTAACAGTAATTTTTTTTTTTTTATTTTTTTTTTTTTGCACCCAATATCAACTTCACTCTAGTAGCTTGGTTTGCCTCTTGGTTCATAAGGACAACATAAACTCAATATTCCTGCAAATATAAATAATGCTCCTGAAACAAATATTGGGGCCGAAGTTGTCAAATCGGCATATATGGCAATTATAGGAGCAAATACTCCCATAATACGATTAAATGATGCTGCCAATCCAATAGCAGTACCTCTTATTTGTGAATAAAAAATTTCTGGTGTATAAGCATATAAAACTCCATACATAATAGTTGACATAAATGAAAACATACAATTCCAAGCTAAATTTGCATTTGAAGTTTTAGCAGTAGTTGAACCAAATAAAAATATTCCAGTTAATATTAATGATAAAAATAATGTACCTTTCCTTCCTATTTTTAATTCAACTAATATCCCACCAATTAAAGAACCAGGAATACCTAAAACTGAAACGATTAATGTATTTCTATATGTTTCATGAACAGTTAATGGTTTATTTGCATCACCTCGAGATTCTAAATAACTAGGAATAAAAGCATTATATAATGGGAATGCTAATCCTATAACCCCCCATAAAAAAACTACTAATAATATAGATAAAGTCATTCTTTTCGATTTAAAACATTGTCTAACATGAGATAAATTATATTTTGATAATTTTTCTTTAACTAATCTATTCCCATTATGTTTGACATTTAATTGTGATTGTGATTGTGATTGTGATTGTGATTCATATAGTTCATCAATATCTTGTAAATCTTGAAGTGTTATAGGACATTTTTTCCCATTAATTCTAGCAATTCTTTCTAATGTTTCTATTGTTTTAATTAAATCACCACGAGCAAGATAATATCGAGGTGATTCAAATACTCTAAAGGCAAATCTTGCTGAAAACATAAGTAATGTTAATCCTCCCATTGTAAATAAAAAATACCTCCAACCTTTATTATCTGATTTATAACATACTTCAGAAGTAGTAGTACTAGTACTAGTACTAGTATTTGTAGGGCATGAAAAATTTGCAATCAACCCCCAAGAAATAAGATTAACAATAATTTGTCCAATTGCCCACCATGCTGACATAACCGTTAATAACCATTGATATGAACTTGGTAATGCTTCTAAAAAAATTGCTGAATCTACTGGTAAATTTCCTCCTACTCCAAAACTCCAAAATGCTTCAAAACAACAAAGAGCAATAAAATTTGGACTTGAACCAGCAATAATTGCCCATATACCGGTAATTAAAAATGTTAAATTAAACGCCCATTTCCGACCAATTATATCAGAAGATATTGACCAAAATGCTGCTCCAACTAATAAACCTAAATTTTGTGCTAATATTAAATATGGTCCTGTTTTCAATGATGGTGGATGAACTCCATTAATTTCATTTAATCGAGGTAAAATTAAACTTGTAGCTACTGGCCAAGCATTATCACTTAACCAACCAAATCCTGCAACGAAAAATAATCCAATTTGATATTTCCCAAATCCTATTGATTGAATTGCTTCAGCTATTAATTTGGATTTAGCTAAATATGCTTTATCAGCATCAGATTCATCATATAATCCAAATGTAGAAGAAGTAGAACTTATTTCTTGTTCATGTTCATCGTATTGTTGATCGTGTTGTTCTTTGCGTTCAAGATTGGTTAATTTAGTTTTCGGTGTCATTGATTGACTTGATGATGAAATTGATGATGGCATTGATATGAAGATAACAGGTTTAGAAATAGAAAAGCTGTTGTTAAAAAAAAAAAAAAAAATAAAAACAGATTCAGATATGTATTAGAATTTATAGAAATAGTAGCAATTATAAGGAAAAAGTTATACTAAGAGGGGGAGGAGGGGGAGGAGGGAGGTATTTGAATATCCCCTTCAGATGTATATATATATATATATATATATATCTTGATTTTGTAATAATCAAATGCGGCTCTATCATATTTTACTTTGCCCTGTTGTTCGTTTTTGCCTTCCTTCATCGCTTTTCATTCCCGTAATTGAAAAAAAAAAAAAAAAAAAAATGGGTTGATCACGTTGCTTGTATGTTTGTTGCTTGTATGTTGTTTGTTGTTTGTTGCCTGTGTGTGTGTCAATATATTTATACGGAAATATGAATATTATTTTAAACTATGGTGTGTGGCGTTAATTCCATTTTGAGTAAGGAAATTATATCTATATACACACACACGCACACACACACGGAAAAATGAAAATGTATTGAACCCTTAAATCAATCATATCAAAAATAGTTTTGCCAACTAGTTAGTTAGTTAGTTAGTGGATAATGAAAGATTTAAATGACCCCTTATATAGGAAGTTCTTAAAAAGAGAATGCGACTCTTTATAAGACGTCATATGACAATTCATCCAATCTTATTGGTTGTTCTTTCTTTCATGGTAATTATAGCGTTGTTATAACTATTCCTCTCCTACTGCATGCATTGATATAGTCAAAGTTCAAGAATGCACTCAATTCTTCTTTATGGAAAAGTGCATCAAACAATTCGTTGATAAGTTGGTGTTTCCATATTTGCAATAATGTCCGTTGTTAAACTTCTTGGAATGTAAGTTATGTCCATTAATGATACATTTAAGTGAAAAATTTTAGTGAAGTTGGTTTAAAAAAAAAAAAAAAAAAAACATTTAGAATTTATATCATTGCCAATTATTCATTCTTAATTATATCATTAAACACACAAGTGATTGATGAAGAATAATTGAAATCATACACAAAAAAAACCTCGAACACCATCCACTAATTATTATTATTATTAGTAGTAGTAGTAGTAGTAGTATTCTTTTAGCTTGTTTCTAGAAAAATGGATCTATTTATTGAAAGATTCATGTCAATGTCTCCCTTTTTTTTTTGAAGAAATCCTACTTCCTTCTTCAGAAATTATTCAATTTTTTATGAAGACCATTTATCTTCTCATTATCAACTCAAAGATATTTGTTACCTTAATACATTGGTGATGACTATCAATCTCTAACAATCATCATTATCATCAACTAGACAACTAATATATAACCGATTTTGTGTTATATATATGACCAATCCCTCTCCATTGGGTTTTTTTTTTTCTTTCCTTTCTTCCACACGTTTTCTGACTAAATCCGATATATATATATATATATATAAAAAAAAAAAACAAATCCATCGTCTAAATAAAATAAATAACATTCATTAGTTGGGTCAGTAGAATATCTAAGCTATTGTAGATGCAACTACAAGTATGAGTTACCGTTTTTTTTTTTTTTTTTTTGCTATCGGAATTAAAATTTACTTAATGCTTTAACAAACATAAGTTTACAGATATATCTTATGATTCATCAGGGAAAAAAAGAGAGATGAAATTAGGGGTCGATACTTAAAAGAAATTCTATAAATAGGCCGTAGTTGTAACTTTAATAATGATTAATAGGTGATTGTTGTGGTAGTTGTTGCTAGGTCATGTTGTTTATATCTCAATGTTCTTGGCGAATGAAAAAGAGGAGAGTAGTAGTAGTGGTAGTAGTGGTAGTAGGATAGTTGTTGTGAAATGGTTATGGAAGTCACGGAAGGAAGTTGAAATAGTAAACAATGAAAAAAGTCCATTGTTGGTTTACGTATTTACGTATGACCAAGGGAGGCTTGGGTCGGAGGGAGAGTGGTGGTGTGAAGTGGTGCGGAGTGATGGTGGTGGTGGTGGTAGGAGGAGGAGGAAGATGGTAGCAGAAGTGGGACCAAAAAAAGAAATAGTGTAAACAAACTAAAAGTCGAGGTGGTGAAAGTTAAAGTCTAAGCCCCTTAAAGAAACAAAATCGTCATTCTACTTTTTTCAAATTACTCAAAGACTACAAAAGCTCAATCAAATCCTCATCCCATATTTTTTTTTTTTTTTTTTTTTTTAATTACAACATCCCGAGACAACCTGAAAAAAAAAAAAACAACAACAACAACAACAACAACAAACACACAACAAACATACAACATACAACATTATACCTTTTCTTATATAAATCATGGAATTATTGAATATCATAGTGGTATTATTCCTATCAATTTATACTAATCCAATAATAGCTTGGTCACCTACTGATTCTTATGCTCCAGGAGAAATCAATTGTCCTTCAAATTCTTCATTAACAAGAAATGCCGATTCACTTTCACCTCAAGAACAAGAATGGTTGAAAGGTAGAAGTTCCATTGTCAATAAAAATTTAATTTCATTTTTAAATAATGCTAATATGACTGATTTTGAACCCGAATCATTTATTAATGGATTAAATCGTTCGATTAAAATTGGTCTTTCATTTTCTGGTGGTGGATATCGTGCCATGTTAAATGGAGCAGGTCAATTGGCTGCTTTAGATAATAGAACTAGAGGAGGTTCTGAATCAGGATTAGGTGGATTATTACAAGCATCAACTTATTTAGTTGGGTTATCTGGAGGTAATTGGATGGTAGGAACAATTGCTTATAATAATTTTACTTCAGTACAAAATATATTAGATCAAGATTCAATTTGGGATTTAAGTCATTCAATTATGAATCCTGGTGGTTGGAATGTGAAAAAAACTTATAATTATTATAAAAATATTTCTGATGCATTAGATGATAAACGGAAAGCTGGTTTTGAAGTTTCTATTACTGATACTTGGGGTCGGGCCTTGTCCCATCAATTTTTCCCGGGATTAGATGATGGTGGTGATGCATTAACTTGGTCAACTTTACAAGATGTTGATGTTTTCAAAAATTATGAAATGCCATTCCCAATTGTTGTTGCTGATGGTAGAACTCCAGGGACTTATGTAATTAGTGGGAATTCTACAATTTTTGAATTTAACCCTTTTGAAATGGGTTCATGGGATCCAGCAGTTTATCAATTTAGTCAAGTGAAATATCTTGGTACTGAAGTTAAAGATGGTAAATCTGTGAATGGGAAATGTATTGGTGGTTTTGATAATGCTGGATTTATTATGGGTACTTCTTCATCATTATTTAATCAATTCATTTTACAAATTAATACTACATCAATATCATCAACAATTAAATCACTTATTACATCTATTTTACAAGATCTTTCTAATGATGATAATGATATTGCTGTTTATAAACCAAATCCATTTAAAGATAGTGATGTTGCTGGTTCCAAATCCATTGCTTCTAATGATACTTTATATCTTTGTGATGGTGGTGAAGATCTTCAAAATATCCCTCTTTATCCATTATTACAAGAACAACGTGAAGTTGATGTTATTTTTGCTTATGATAATTCAGCTGATACTAATCAATATTGGCCTAATGGTGCCTCTATGGTAGCATCATTCCAAAGACAATTTGGTAATCAAAGTAATGGTACTAATTTTCCTTATGTCCCCGATGTGGCCACATTTGTTAATTCTAATTTAACTGCTAAACCAACATTTTTCGGTTGTGATGCTAAAAATTTAACTTCATTAACACAAAATAAAACTAGTGTTTATGATATCCCTCTTTTAGTATATACTGCTAATCGTCCATTTTCTTATTGGTCCAATACTTCAACTTTCCAAATGAAATATGAAACTAAAGAACGTAATGCCATTATTCAAAATGGATTTGAAGTGGCATCAAGAATGAATTTAACTTTAGATAATGAATGGAAAGCTTGTGTTGGTTGTGCCATTATTAGAAGACAACAAGAAAGACAAGGTATTGAACAAAGTGATCAATGTAAAAAATGTTTCCAGAAATATTGTTGGGATGGTAGTTTATCTAAAGATAATTCAATTAATGTTAATTTTACTACTGAAGGTACTACTAATAATACTGAATCAATGAAAGTTAATAGTGGAGTATTGATAAGTGTTAGTTGGTCATTATGGGCCATAATGTTAGCAGCATTAAGTGTATTTATACTTGGATAAGTAATAATGTCTAGGTAAGTAAAAGTAAAAGTAAAAGAATAAGAAAAAGAAAAAGAAAAAGAAAAGTTTTATTTATCATCATAATTACTTAAATATTATTTATAACTTGTGTTATATTTCAAAAATAAAATAAAATATATTAATATACAAATAAACTTCTATAAACCAAGTTGATAAATAACAAGTAGTAGTAGGAGTAGTAATGTACTTATTCTTTGGCAACTTCAAGAACAATTTTACCTGCAGCTTTACGAGAATCTAATTTTTCTATGGCTTTATTTAATTGATCAAATGGATAAACACTATCAAATGATAAAGATTTTGAAATCACCACTTTCAATTTGATCTTTTGCCTTTTGAAAACTATTTCCATAACCACCAAAAACATTAAAAAATTTATATTTAAATGATAATAATCCCATTTTACTGAGTATTTGTCTCCATGAAGCTTTTGATATACTTGAAACAAAAGTACAAAACCCAAACCCAGATCCAGGATAATCACCAACAATAGTACAATAACAACCCGATTTATGAGTTAAAATATTATTAATTTCTGAGAATAAATCATGACCACCATAAGTATCCAATAAATAATCAAATTTCCCTGTTGATTTAACTGATTCTAAAACAGGATAAACAATATTTTAATAGTATCGGCACCTAATGATTTAGCAATATCTTCAGTTTTTGGTGAACAAGTAACAATAATTTCTTTAACTCCTCCTTGTTTACCAAGTTGAATAAGATATCTCCCAATTGAAGTACCACCACCAAGAATCAATACTTTTTTATCTTTATATTGTTGTAAATCTTTAGATATCATTAATGCAGTTCCAAATACTGTTGGTCAACTTGAAGCTTCAATTAAAGAAATATTATTTCGTTTAACAATTATATCAACATCATTAGGATCAACTAAAAGATATTATGATGCCGTACCATCACTATAAGTTTTATTATAAATCCCTTGAACTAAATCACCAAATTTAATATTAGTTTTCACATTATTAACAATAGAAACAATTTCACCACTAAAATCTCTACCAAATCCATTTTTGTTGTTGACAAATAATGACATTAAACTAGAGGCAAGATGATATAATTTAATATCAATGGGGTTTAATGATGTATAATTGATTTTGAATAAGATTTTACCTGATGGAGCAATATAAGAATCAGGATTTGATGGGGTCTTTGATTAATTTAATGGTTTTATCAGTCAATTGAACAGGTGTACAACTGTTTTTATAAGTATAAGCTTTGAAAAAATTAATTCTGAAGATGGAAAAATCATTTTTTTATTTTATTGTAAAGTTTGAATGTAGTTTGAACAAAAAAAGGATCGATGTTGCATCACTAGGAAAACTGTTGTTTTTTTTTTTTTTTGTTTTGTTTGTTTGTTTTTTATAATAGTAGTAGCTATATATATATATTTTCAAAGTTCCCAGTAAATTTAAGGGGTATTTAGTCTCATGATTATGGAGAAGTCAAGTTTATAATGTTTCTGATTATCCGAAAACGAATGTTATATATAAAACGTTGCAGTTAAAAATGACAATGACGATGATGATGATGGATGGATGGATGGATGAATGACGGCCAGTTAGGTGCAAAAAAAAACTAGAATCGAACCATTCGTAAACTCAAAATTGGGAGAAGAAGAAGAAGAAGAAGAAGAAATCCATACCACCACCACCCCCACCATCACCTTTCTATTCCTGTTCGATTTGTAGTTCATGCATGCATTATGTGTTACAGCATGTTTTTTTGTGTATAAATTGGTATGTATCCTGCTGCTACCAAGAAAACTTGAAATACCTGACTTTGTTGCAAATGGTAGGTATATGAGAAGCCAGGCATTTAGGTGCATTGCCTATAGGTATTGTTTATTTCCTATGGATTAAAGGTGGTGAATATCACCTTTGACTCGTGTGACGGAAAATCTTCATATATTGAAGAATTTCTCTTGTCTATTCTAACTTCCACTCTTTGTTTTTTTGTTTTTCTTTTTTTTTTTGTAGAGAAATAAAGCAAAAAAAAAATTACATAGTTATAATAGATGATTTGGGTTCAATACTACTTTAATACTTTTAATTTTCCATCAAGATCCTTTAAATAGAAATAGTTACACAATAGTTAAAAATAAACGAAATTTTTTTTTGCTGCAGAATTTCTTAAACTGCATAATCTTGCAATTTAAGCTTTTTACACAAACATAAAAAAAAAGTCTAGCATATTTCTGAAAATTGGTTGACGATTCAGAGGGTATTTATTTATTTATTTATTTATTTATTTATTTAGGGAAAAGTTTATAATGTATAATGTACGTATATGTATGGTAGCTTTGTGTTGTGTAAATATGAGTGTGAATGCCCTATAAAATTAGTAACTATATTTGGATGAATGTACACCACCAGAAGCAAGTAAATAAGTAACGCAAGGCTGTGCCACTAAAGAACGAACTAACTAACCACCATCATATTTTTACTATGCATATATATAAAACCATTCGATATTTTGGTACTTCCTTACTCAAGAAAATATTAAAACAACAATTAAAATATATTGCTCATACTAGTAGTGGCAATGCTATTTCAAAGAAACAAGCAATATAGAAGTACAAGTAACTTATTGCGATTGTGTTGAAATAATTATTTCAGGTGATAGTTATTATATGAAGAGAGAAAACTCGTAGAAAGTAAAGCTTAATGAACAACAACTTGTTATAGATAACAAATTAGGGAATGAATGAATGAATGAAAATGTATCATATCTTAAGTTGCTTGCTACACACCAACACAGCCACGACAACAACAACAACTACAACAATAACTCATCTGGACTACATGAGGTTAATTCTTAATGTAGTCAAATAATATTATTATAGATTGATCTATTAGATAGAACAATATCCCTTTATTCCATACACTCTGTACATGGTGATTTCTATTTGTTCAACTTTGGATGTTGTAGACCAATAATACTTACTATTCAACTACTACTACGTCTTGGTCCATGACGGTCTTCTCCTCCTTATTTTCATTCTAAGGGATATGCAAGAATTTCTTACATAGGTATGTATGAATGCATGTATACAATCTGAAACCTTGTTATTTTCGTCACAAAGATATTATTATTATTATTATACCCCCACTTCTATTTTTTTTTTTTATTAATTTAACTGAGTCATATCAGAAAGGGGTGTTAGTCATGTAATTGGCTATTTAATTAGTAGTTATATGAAGAATTTCAAGTTCTCTTAACTGTTGTTGTTGTAGCTGTTGTTGTTGTTGTTGTGGTAGTTTTATATCAAATCACTCAAATGTGCTTTGTATCTTTCGATAATTACGAACATTGTAAAACTCCGTAATAGTAAATCGACAGGGAATTACAAACAAACCAAAGATACTATCCGTTATCCTAAAGTTTCCCGTTATATTTTACATCAAACACTATACAAATATACAAATATACATATATATATATATGTGTGTGTGTGTACATATAATCAGGTAATGAATTCAAAGTTTGCTACTTATTTTTAAATAACTTTTCATTCTTTAAAACAAAGTTAAGTCTTACCAAACATCATATCATATCATATCATATCATATCATATCATGGATCTTGCAGCAATTACAGAATGGACACCCACCACCACGGCAACTTCAACTACATTGTCAACCATTGCTGCAACTTATGTTCCAGCTCTAGAATCAAAAATATCTAATGCTGTCCACACATTAACATCGAAAGGTTCAACCATTGCTAAAGTTGATTACATTAGTGCTTCAAGAATAATCCGTGGTGCTCAAGCATCATTATCAATTATTTCGGCTGAACAAGTACTTGCTACAGCCACTGCCAGTGATATACAAGCACAAGCAACACAAATCATTTGGCAAGCAACTGAGAATCTTTTAGATTTGGCATGGCAAGAAAATGTTTATGCTATTCCTCGATTAAATCGTGCTGCTAATATAATATTCTTAATTGTTTTCGGTATATCATTTGTCATGACTTGTTTAGTATGCATTAAATCTCGTTATTGGTGGTTTAATGTATCTTGGACTTGTGGTACCGCATTAGAATTTCTTGGGTTTTTAGGTCGAGTCTTATCATTTAGTGATATGAAAATATTTGATTATTATCTTTTACAATTGATTGCTCTTAGTATAAGTCCAGTTTTCTTAATGGCAGCAATTTATTTCTTATTTGGTCAATTAGTGGTTATTCATGGTCGTCAATATTCATTATTAAAACCATTACATTATTCATATATTTTCATTACTTGTGATGTGGTTTCATTAGTGGTTCAAGCAGTTGGAGGAGGAATGACTTCTATAGCGGCTCAACGGTATGAAGATGTTGATCCAGGAACTAATACTATGATTGCTGGTATTGCCTTCCAAGTGTTTTCCATGACGGTATTTTTAATATTTTGGTTAGTTTTTTGTTGGAGAATTTATTTCCGTGATGTCAGTACCAATGACATTAAATCTAGTCCCTATGAAAAGAAATCTTTAATGACCTTTATTAAATTGTTATTAAATGGTAATAATCCCAATAGGTATAAACTTGAAGTGTTGGATAAATATTATAATCCTGGTTATAAAGAGTTACGAAATCGTCCATTGTATAACTATTATACTCTAGCTATTACATTGGCAGTGATTGTTGTTTATATTCGTTGTGTTTATAGAGTTGTTGAATTGTCAGAAGGGTTTAGAGGATATTTAATCACTCATGAATCGTATGTAATGACATTGGATGCAGCAATGATTGGTATTTGTTGTATAATCTTTTGGCTTTTCCATCCACAATTTGTAATGGGATCAAATCTTGTTATTGGACTTAGAAGTATTGTCAAAAATAAAGATCAAGAAATGGGGGACACTACCACTACCACTACCACTACCACTACCACAACCACCAATAGTATTAACAAAAATAATAATGAAATTGTTAGTGATAATGAAGAGTCAAATTCTCAAGGTCAAAATACTGTTAACGGTGAATCTGATCAAGAATATAAGGAATGAATGTGATAGTGTATAGAATAATAATTCTTAGCCAAAGACTGTTTAAAAGAGTTGCATGTTTATTAAATATACATAAATGTTTGTTTTTTTTAATACAGTGTAATGTTTGATCTTGATATTATAGCAGTTCAACGAGTACGTCTATATCATATCAACAATATTTGTTTGAATCAATCTAAGTGTTTTTTGATCATTAACCATAGTTTATCAACCACAACCACAACTAAAAAGGACCAATCCGGAAATGTTTTCCTAATGGAGTTAAGATTTGCGCGTAATCGTTGTATGGAAAACAACGCCCGAAAAAAATTAATTCCCATTGAGATCTTTTTGATGATTGCTCAAAGACTCCTTCACCCAACACATATAAATAAAACTATTTGCCATTCCTCAATCTTACTTGGGTATTCTTCTTTCCAATTTCATATTTACTTCTTGTCTTTATTAAATACACACATATAACCAGTCAATATGTCATTTAAAACAAATGCAACTATTACTCAATTTGGAGGTATTTTACATAAATTATCTCATGATTCAACTTTAACCAAAACCCCAATGGATGTCAATGTTTTCATCCCACCCATTAATCCTAATGCCACCAAAGAGAAAATCCCGGTATTAGTTTATCTTTCTGGATTAACTTGTACACCACAAAATGCTACTGAAAAATCATTTTTCCAATATTGGGCTAGTAAATATGGATTTGCTATTATTTTCCCTGATACATCACCAAGAGGAGCAAAAATTGTTGGTGAAGATGATTCATGGGATTTTGGTACTGGAGCAGGATTTTATGTTGATGCTACTCAATCTCCATGGAATAAAAATTATCAAATGTATTCATATATTCATAAAGAATTATTAAATAAATTGAGTGAAAAATTTATTGAATTAGATTTTGATAATAATATTGGTATTACTGGTCATTCAATGGGAGGAATGGGAGCATTAGTTGGATTTTTAACTCAACCTAAAAAATATAAATCAATTAGTGCTTTTGCTCCGATTAGTAATCCAAGTATTGTTCAATGGGGTGAAAAAAATTTTGGTAATTATTTAGGGATTGATAATAAACAAGATTGGTATAAATATGATCCTACACATTTAATTAAACAATATACAAAAAATCATGATTATTTGCCAACAATTTTAATTCATCAAGGTTTGAATGATAATTTTTATGTTGATCAATTAAAACCAGAAAATTTTGTTAAAGCAGCAAATGAAGCAAATTATAAAGGTGGTGTTGATTTAAGATTGGTTGATGGTTATGATCATCTGTATTTTTTCATTAGTTCATTTGTTGAAGAACATGCTAAACATCATGCCAAATATTTAGGATTAATAACTTCTTCTGAATAGCTAACCACGGTTATAAATCCGAATTTATAAAGATATTTTATTAATAAATGTTTCATACCATTTCAATTTTTTTTCATTATTATTGATGGATTTATAAATAGTTATTGCTAATTCACTTAATTTTATAGCTTGATTAATGATTCCTTTATTATATCTGATTATTTCATCATCATGAATATTTCTATCAAGCATTAAATCAACAATAAAATTATCAATTAATTGAACAAGATTTAATTGTAAATTATTTATTTCATCGATTGTTTTACCAGAAATTGGAATTACATTTGATTTAGGTAATGATGATTTTTTAAATGATGAAATTAATAATTTAATTAATTCAATTTTTTTGACCCATATAAGAGAATATTCTGATAATTCTTTGACATCTATAGTTGATTGAAGTGAATTGTCTTCTTCTTCTTCTTCATCATCTTCCTCCTCCTCTTCATCATCATCATCATCACTGAGTCCAAATGGATCATCTTCAATTTCTTTTGGATTATTAGCCCATGTTACAAATTCTTCAAATCCATCTTCAAGTATTGATATACTTTGTTTGATTTTGGTGGTAAGTAATCCTAAATCTCCTTCATTTAATAATTTATCTAATGAATCACAATTTGACCATATTTTCCCAACACTTATTAATCTTCCCGAATCATCATCGTCATTGTCATTGTCATTGTCATTGTCATTATCATCATCCTTATCCTTCTCATTATCTCCATTATTGATAATATTTATCAATTCTTGATTCAATTCAATTATCGATGAAAATAATGATTTTATTTGATCAATAATTTCATCATAAAATATTTTGGAAATTTTTTTAGTTGTTAAATTTTGTTGTTCATTTTCAAGTTGAATAATTATCGATATTATTAATACTAAAGTTTCCGATAATTTTTCTAATGTATTATAAGCAACATTAGGATCTTTAAATAAATTTGATGGTTTAAAAATTATCCCAACTTTTGTAGTATGAGCTTTAATTAATTTAATCAATTTAATTAACTCTTGTTGAGGATTTTCAATCGTGGTGGTCGTGGTGGTGTTGTTTCCATTGATTTGATTAAATTGATTAATGGTTATACTTTGAATCCAAAATTCAGTTGCTTGTTTAAATGATTGTAATAACTTTTTCAAATCATCTTGAGTTTTAGGTTCAGTAACTGTCATGATAAAGCCTAGGGCGGGGGAGGGGGAGGGGGGGGGAGGTATTAATTATAATAAAAGGTTGATGGTATAAAAATGGAAGATTTTTTAATTAAATTGAAATTGTAAATTTTTTTTTTTTTTTTTTTTTTTGGTTTGGTTTGGTTTGGTTTGGTTTGTCAATCTCTCATCTCATCTTGAATGTTCTAGGTTCCAAGAATTTACAAATCACCATTAGCAAAACTTTATGACATATTTAAGGTTGAGTAACTTTTGGGTAGATCTATAACAAGAATGGGTCAACAATCGTAATAGAGAATATACTTCTTCAGTGACTATAGTTCTATGAGACATACACAAATATGCTGTCAAACTTCTTCTTGTTAATATTGTTATAATTATTGAATAAGTTTATATTTATTTAAGGGTTCAAAAAGGGAACTTGTGTTTTTTTTTTCAATGTAATGACTATGCAGAAATACATATATATATATATATGTATAGACCTCTTACATTCTCTTGACTCACCAATCATCATCATCTTCATCATCACTTTGAGCAACTTTTTCTTTCCTCTTGTTTAATGCTGAAGCTAAAGCATCAGCTAAACTAGCCGGTGGTGCATTAACAGAGGTATCGGAATTGGAATTAATTTGTGGACTCTCACCTTTAGCTTCTTGTAATAATACACTAGGTTTTTCTAATTGAGATTTATCAGTTTTTTTCAACATTCCAATACCGGCACCTCTAATTGATGCCAAAAGAGCATCTCTTCCTGCATCTCCTGTTGCTTCAGAAATTCCACCACCACTATCACCACCACTTGTAGAGCTTGACATATCTGGCATTGGTGGGGCTGGTGGTGGTGGTGGAGGAGCTGGTATTGTTGCTGGTACTGACGTTCCTGTCAGTTGGGTTGTTTGATTCATTTGAGGTGGTAATGGAGGCGCTGGTGGTGGAGGTGGAGGTTGAGGCACCGAACTGGTTGCTGCTTGAGGTGATTGTTGTTGAGGTATTGCAATAGGCGGTCTAGCTTGTTGAGGTAATGTAGGTGGTAATGGCGGTGCTGGAGGTGGTGGTGGTGGTGGAGATATAGCTGTAGTAATATTCTCCCTTGATGGAATTGATGGATATTGTTGTCCTTGTGGTGGTGATTGAGGTGACTGTGGTAAACTTTGTGGTGAGGTTTGTGGTAATTGCATTGGTGCTCTGGCAGCTCTTGGAGGAGGTGGTGGTGGAACTGGTCCTCTTGTGGCTCTCGGTGGTGGTGCAGGTGGTGGCGGTGCATTATTAGTTCTTGGTGGCAATCCAGGAGTATTTCTAGGTGGTAATCCAGGTTGATTGGTTCCTGCTCGTGGAGGTGGTGCCGGTGGTGTTGCTCTTGCTGGAGGTGGAGGTGGGACTTGATGAGCAGAATGGTTTGGTGCTTGTGGAGATACTGGCGAGAATGGCGATGGAACAGTTGGTAATGGTTTATCATTAGATTGAGGACCGCCATTTGGTGGTAATGATGTATGGCTTACTGGGGGTACAACTGCTGTTGATGGAGGTAATCTAAATCTAGATTTTGCTGGTGTTATTTCATGAGATTCTGTTTCATGTGCAGGTGTAGGTGTAGATGTAGGTGATGGAGAATAAGAAGGCTCTTTCGATTCATTCAGTGAATAATGGTCAATTCTTGATGCAGTGGTTGTTGTATCTGTTATTGGATGTTGCTGTGATGCTGCCGCTGCTTCAGGTGGTGGTGGTGGTGGCGGCGGTGCTTTTTTGTGTTTTGAAGTTGACGATGAAGATGATGCTGTTGAGGCAATTCTCGAAGGTTCAGTCATTGTATGTTCAACTTCATGACGTTTCTGAAATTTTCTAGGAATTGGAGGTTCTAATCCAACTAAAGGACCACCTTGTTGAGTAATATAATCTTTAATAAATTGTCTATTATCAGCAATCATATCTTCAGTAATTCCTGCTGCTTCCAATTCGGCATATAATGATCTCCATTCTGGTGGTGGTACATCATCATAATATAATATTCCTTTTGTTCTTCTTTGTCGTTGAGCAGTATTTACATCCATAAATTCTCCTCTTGGACCCGGGATTTGATGATTATTATTTGATCCAACTCTTTCTTTCAAAGCAATAGCACTTTTATTCTTTACCGTGGCATTAGATCCATATTTTTGTCGAGTAGTTACTCGTTTATAAAAATGACTAGCATCATTAGTATCTTCAAATAATAATCCTACTAAACATTGTTCAATTTCAAATGTATGGAAATATTTCCGATCTTGATTATATTCAAAATTAACATATAATTCTTGATCCCATATAACTCCTCTATGACCAATAATATCAACCAATTTTAAAAAAAATGTATGACCTACTAAATCATCTACTAATGCAATTGCTCCTACTAATCCAGTATAAACCCATTTGGTGGGATCGGGATAAGCAATATATAATCGTGCCACCGTTGCATCGATGATTTTATTGTTTGCTTTGGGAATTGCACGTTTGACTTTTTCTTTATCTTGAGTAGTTAATATCCCCATTTGTAAGTTTGTGAAATTGTGGGTTTGTTAATAATAAATGTGGTGGGGGGGAGGAAGGAAATGATTGTTTAAACAGTTGATGAAAATAAAAGTTAACAGTTCGTTGATTATGAAATATGAAAGGAAAAAGAATGGAAAAGAGAGGTAGTGTGAGCAAGCATAACATTTCATTCACCACCACCACCACCATCATCATCATCATCACCAAAAAAGAAAACTCAGCCAAAAAAAAAAAAAAAAAATACTTACAGTTGTAATTTGTTTAGTTTTATATATATATATATATATATCTTCAACTCACCCTTCAATTGTGATTATTTTAAATATGTCTGGACGTCAAGGAGGTAAAGCTAAACCATTAAAGGCACCAAAGAAGAAACAACAAGAATTTGATGAAGATGATGCTGCTTTTAAAGCTAAGCAAAAAGCTGATGCTGCTGCTAAAAAAGCCATGGCAGAAAAGGCCAAGAAAGGTGGTCCATTAGTTGGAGGTGGTATCAAGAAAAGTGGTAAAAAATAGATTTATTAAAGAATAACTTTTGGACATAGTTTGAAGATAAAGCCAATTGGGAAAATATACTAAATCAATGGCATACATCCACTTAAATGATAGATGGCATTTGTTATTTCCATTTTTTTTTCTATATCTTCTGATGTATAATATAGATGTTTTATTAATTTCATGATTGAAAATAAGTAAATTAAAAAAAAAAAAGAAAAAAGGGAACTCTTCTTGGTTCGTTATAAGTCAATTTGATATTGGTAAATAAGAACCAAATAAAAAAATACAAAAGCGACCAGGGAGAGGCTCGAACTCTCGATCTTGAGATGTCGTGGTACAAAATCCGTTAAAGTGAATTTTTTACAAGTAACAGTCTCACGCCTTAGCCAACTTGGCCACCCAGTCCTTTTGATGACTTCTGAAAAGTCTGCGTTAACCATATCAGTGAGCTATACTCATTTCAGATTATAGTGTTAAAGTTTTACTTTAAGATTGGAATAAAAAGGAGGAAAATGAGTAGTATTGCCATTCATTTAAGTAGAAGTTCATTCCATATCCAAAATAATTACAAATTAGCGAATATAAGAAGATTGTTCACAGGGTCTTTCTTTTTTTTTTTTTCAATAATTTTTGGCTAAGAATTTTGACATAAAAATATTTACTGGAGAATTCTTTCTTACCCTGTGGTACCTTTTTATTAATCAAATAATACTTTACTAAGGTAAGAACAAATAAGTGAAAAATAAAAAAAAAAAAGCTTTCTGATTGTTTAGATAGTGGGATATATTTTAATTCCCAGGTTATCCGGGGTTAGGAAGTTAATTGATTGTTTGTTACAAACTCGGCAAATTGGATTGGTTGAAAAAAAAAAATTGAAACTGGTGTGATTAAAAATTTGATTGATTGATTACACATTGAAAAAAAATAAAAAAGAAAGAAAAATTTCACCCCCCTTCAAAATTTCTTTCAAAAATTACATTTTATTTACAAGTCTTTCAAGAAAGGTTAATAACTAATCTATCAATCTCATCAATATATAAAGAGTTATATCTCCATCTACACCTACACTTTAAGTGAATTTATTACACCAAAAAAAACTTATCTCCCCTCCCACCTATTGACGAAAAATACACCATCGCCCCCTCCAACCGTCCCCCCCCCTTTTATAATGGTACTTTATTTTGAGAATAAACATCAATTTAAATTTGATTTTGAAACTACAAGTTTAGCTTATTTCAATAGATATCCTAATCCTTATGCTAAACATGTATTATCAATAGATACAATTGAATCATATATTGATAATCAAGGTCAATTATGTACCACAAGATTAATTGTTAAAACTGGTCGATTACCAAATTTTATTAAACCTATATTAGGTAATAGTTTAAATTCTTGGATTATTGAAAAAACTATAATTAATCGTCATGAAAAAACTTTGGTTTCTTATACTAGTAATCTTGATCATCGGAAATTTATTCGAGTTGAAGAATATCTTAAATATAAAGGCACACAAAGTGAAAATGGTTATGGATTGACAAATTTAGAGAGTAAAGTGAAATTTAGTTCAAATTTATTTGGATTTAAACAAAAAATTGAACAATGGAGTCATAAAAAATTTTCTACAAATATTAAAAATTCTCGTGAAGGATTACAATATGTTATGATGAAATTAAAACAACGAAGTTATTAATGAATTATTATCAGACAAATAAAAAAAAAACAAAGGATTAATTCAATTCCATTCAATTTAAACCTCATCTCATAATAGAATTTTAGTTGAATTAGGAGCTGGAGCCAAATTTAGGCAAGTTAATGTTGATATGACAGTGAAATGATTGATTGATTGATTTATTTACTATGGGCGAGGGACAAAAAAAAAAAGAGAAAAATTGGGATAAATATTGTATATTATATGGAAATAACAATAATTGGCTTATAAGTAAAACTTAGCAAAACTAAGCAACATTAACAACAGAAGAAGAACAAGAAGAAGAAATGATTGAAACATCTAAAATCTTTACCTGTATATACATGTTTAATTTAATGAGTATACGAAATCTTTGATTTATAAGTTAAAGTGTAAGCAAATAATGATAAAATAATTGTTGTTGTTGTTGTTGTTGTTGTTGTCGTTGATAGTTGTTAATCTTTAACCCTTGCACGTGACTCAAAAATAAAGTTTTTGTCATTTTTTTACATTTTGCGACAATTCAGATAAAAGTATTTTGCGACATTACCTTTATTTTTGACAAGTATTTAAAAATGCATTTACTTAGAAGGAATGAAAGAAATGAACAGTTGAATTAAGTTAACAACAACAATTATTTCTTTTTTTTTGATTCAAATTGTTGTTTAAGATCAATTTATAGTTTTCAATATTCGCCTTTTTATCGTGTTTTGTTTGTCTAACTTAATTGTTTAATCTTGATTATTAATGTTTTTCTTTAGTCTTATTTATTACTCGAGAAGTTTTGTTTGTTCGGTTAAGATCAACAACTAACAATTGTAGTTATATTATTTGGCCGGGGGGGGGGGACGGGGGTTGAAAGTGATTTACAAAAATTTGAAATAATACAAAAACTGTGGATACGATAAGGATAGGAGAACTGGAGTGTGGATTGAATTTATAATTGAACAAATAATCCAAACTAAAAAGAAAATCCCGATAAACTGAAGTTAAAAGAGAAATAAGCAAGTGAAGGAAGAGCCTATAGTGGTAGTAAGGTTTATCTTTAGGGAAAGGGGAAACAATTGGATTAGTAAAACAGAGAAAAAGAGAGAGAGAGAGAGAGAGTGTGTGTGTGTGTGACACAATCTAATTAAACAGCAACAACAAAAATATTATAGATAGATAAGTAAAAAATATATACACCACACACGCAATACACGTATCTATTATAACTCACAAGACTTTTTAAACATATATACAATTTTAACTTGTGTTTCCTTTTTTTATCATTCAACCAACCAATAACGAATAAACCAATCTCATATTTAATCTTAATCTCGGAGGAAGAAAAGTAGGAATTATTTATAAAGTCAAATTCAAGCAATAATTCATTATGGTAAAGAATCACCTAGCAACGGCAACTGATACCACAACTACCACCACCAACACCACCATGGATAACACGTTTCTATCTAATAAACCCAGACGTAAATCAACATCATCATCAATAAAGAATCATCATCACCATTATTATCACCACCACCACAATAATTCTAAATCATTATCTTTATCATTATCACCTAACAATTTAACAAATTTATCATCATTATCATTATCTCGACCAAAACCAACCATGATTAAAAGAAGAAATTCATCATTTGCTAATTCTACTTCACCTTGGTATAGACGTAATTCTTTTTTATCATTATCAATGATTCAAGATGAAAATTTCCAAGTTTATGAAAATCTGAAATATTATACTAATGAAATTTATAATATTATATCATTAAAACAATGTCAAGGATTTATATTTAATCAAGATTTATTTGCTACTCCTTTTCAACAACTGAGAAGTTTAGCAATTGAAAGAAAAACTAAACGATTAAATAAAGAGAAGAAAATGAAATTATTGCTGTTACAACTGCAACTGCAACTGTTGCTGTTGCTACGAAATGATGATGATTGTTTAAGAAGACATAGTAGTTATCATCCTAATGATATCAGACCAAGATTTGTTATTGTTGATGATAAAAGAAATAATATTGATAATGATAGTGCCATAATTGATGATGATGAAGAAGAAGAAGAGGGGGAGAAGGAAGAGAAGGAGGAGAAAGAACAAACGAAAGGGGAAGATGAAGTTATGATGGATGTGGATATGGAAGAAAAGAATAATATTAATGACAAGGATGAGAAACAACAAGAACAAGAACATGAACAAGAACATGAACAAGAACATGATAGATCAGTTATTTTCAATAATGATGATAACGATGGTGATGTTATTGAATTTGAAGATAATAATAATGATGCTATGCTGGTAGATTCAATTAATTCTATTGATTTAGATGATTCAGATGATGAACTAGAAGAAGAAGAAGAAGATGATGAAGAAACTAGTCACAATAGTCATGCCGATGATTATGAAGAAATGGAAGGATATGGTGGTGATAATAATAATCGAAGATATAAAGTACCAGTTACAGAAATTATTATTAATGAAAATGATAATAATATTTTCCCCGAATAAGAAGAAGAAGAAGAAGAAGAAGAAGAGCCAAATCCATATTCACTATCTTCCCCTATTTTCATTCCATATCCGAATGCCTTTTTTTTTTGCAATCCCTTCCAAAGAAACCCAGAAATAGAAATTAATTTATTATTATTGTTAGTATTCTTCAAAGTCTGATTTTTGCATATCATGAAACAAACCAACATACATACAAACTGTTGGTTATTGTTGTTGTTGGGTTTGGGTTGGGTCGGGTCATTTTTAAGTTTTCAGCTACATAATGCAATGAAATAAGGGAGGCAGGTAAGTAGGTAAATAGGCGTATATAAGGCGTTATTGTTATTGTTATTATTATTATTATTATAATATATATATCCTTGTTGTTATTTCTGCTAATTGTACATTATAGAGTTTATTCATGTTAAGAAAGGGAGTTGCCTCTTTAGTTGTTCTTGTTGTTGCTGTTAATAGAAGTCATTCATACAGTATATATTAACCTTAAGGAAAGTATTAACGAGACCAAAACAAAAGAGAAAGAGAAAGGGAATGAAATGAAATAGAAATAAGAATAGAAATAGAAGCAAGCAAGAAGAAGAAGAAGGAAGAAGTGATGTTGTAAGAAGATTAAATGTGAAATGTGAAATAAGTTCGTTAAAAATTTCATCACTAAATTTTTTTTTTTGTTTTTGACACGACACGACCCAAAATGTTCTTTCTTCTTGAAAAAAATTGTTGCTGCTGCTGCTACTGCTGCCCTTTAAATTTCTTTCTCATTCAATCATTCAATCATAAATATATAAACCCCCTTCCTTTTCTTCCTCTTTCATCATCAAGTTTTACTATCATTTCTTTCCTCCCTTCTTTAATTTCATTTTGCAAATTCATTCTACAATTTTTTTGATACCCCCCCAACTACCCCCTTACTTTCCTTTCCTTTTTACAATGCTGACTAGTACTACTACTAAACCATCAACACAACCTACATCATTTGAAGAAGAACTTGAAGTGAAAAGACGTGAACTTGAATATTTATCAACTAATTTTTCTCGTAATCAAAGTATATTAGGTCAATATATTGGATTAAGAAGTAAATTAGAAAATCAATATCAAGAGAATTTAATTGTTAAACAAGAATTTGAAGATTTATATCTTGATAGTGAAGATGAAGAAACTATTGAAGAACAAGAAGAAAGAATTAAAAATGATGAAGAAAGTTATAAAATTTATAAATTAATTGGACCAGTTTTATTACCACAAAGTTTTGATGAATGTAATTTAAATGTTGATAAAAGAATTGAATTTATTCAAAATGATATTAAACGACTTGATAAACAAATTAATGATCAACAATTAAAAATTAATGATATTAAAAATCAATTAATGAATATAAGTCATGAAATTGCCAATAGTGCCATAAATAGATAAACCAAAAACATACAATATAATATACATATACATATATATATACATACATATATATATATTTACTTTATTCTATTTATCTTTATTTTAACCTTTGGTTAACCTCTGGTTAATTGAGATTTAATTAAATTAATTAAACTAATAGTATTAAACCCAATCCATTGTTCAATATTATTATAACCATTACCTAATTTTTGTAAATCATAAATTCTTTTTTTAACAAACAGTTTAGTTAATTTGAAATCTTTTGTTGTATCATTTAACATAAATAATTCTGAACTAACATAAATTGAAGCAATACCTAATCGTTTACTGTACCAATTAAAATCATGAGATTTATCACCCAGATAATAAGCTAAATCATCACTTAATTGATATAATTCATTTAAACCTTGACTTAAATTATAAGGTAATATTAATTGACTAATTCCATTAGTTTTCAATTGATGTAAAATTGGTTCATTATAAGATAATCTAACATTAATTAATTCAATTAATTTTTCCTCATATGATTGAGTATTAGAAAATGGATTGGTTTGAATATATTTTTCTAAATTATACCGTTGTAATTTTAACCAATGAATCATTAATTGCAATTCTAATGAATTATTTCCTGGTTTAGTTGTGAAAAGAGAATTCATTGAATCAGGATATTTCAATTGTTTAATGGCTTCAGTAATACATTTAGATTGAAATCCATATTCAGGAATATATTTAATTGCTGTAGTTAATATTTGATCATCAATTTTAGAATTATCAATTGTGTTAATGTTTATATGATCTTGTGAATGATATGAACGATAAGCAACACCACCAAAGGTTGTGGTTGTAGTAGATGTTGTTAATAAAGTTTTGAGTGGTATTGAATTGGAGAGTTTGAATGTACGAGATAATAATATTAACAGCAGCATATTTTTGATTAACGAGTAAATAAAGATGATGGCGGGTGTTGTTGTTGTTGTTGGAAACTATTCAATAAAATTACTCTAAAGGAAGGTAGGTGGTGATGGGTATTTGTTGTTGTTCTAATTCAATGAATGAAAGTTATAACGAATGAAAAAGGAAAAAGGAAAAATATTTTTATTATGCAAAAGACACTACTACTTCGTTTAACTTAGCAGAGACAACGAGAGAGAAATTATTATTTGGATCGTATGATTTAATACTCACTGACCAATTCAATTCAATTCAGTTCAATTCAATACTCTCTGCAAAAGTATCCACATAATAGCCACAAATTACTGTTACTTACTTACTACCTGGTAATTAATACTCTTCAAATATACAATAACCTCTCTTGTTCCTTCTTCTTCTTCTTCTTCTGGCTTGCTTGAACTAATTTTTAATCTAGATCAAAATAGAATTTAAACCAAAATGCAAGTTGACAAAACATGTCATTTGACTATACTATACTAGACGTGTCTTAATCTACGTCATCATCATCAATCAATAATATTATTTTATTATTTTAGTAATGAACCTCGAAGAATTTAAAAAATTTCAGGGATTAAAATCGGGTTACTAGGTTAAACTTACCAAGTAATTAATTAGTTGAACGAAAGGACGGACGGAAAGAGTAAGGTGAGGCGGAGAATGTTGAACGCCTCAAACTTTGTTTTTTCATTTCATTTCAGGAGAGGCCAGAGAGAGGGGGCCAAGAAGGAAGGAAAGAAGGAAGGGTGTAAAAACGCCCAAACACCCAAACGACGTACGCCAACAACACAACCAACCAACCCATAAGAAGTATAAACTAAAAATTATTCGATTCGAGTTGTCGTTAATCAATCAATATAATTAATAAATAATAATAAATAATAAATTGTTCTATGCATATTTCATATCCAAAATATTACCCTAATTTCCTAATTCTTACTACCTAATTTCCTAATTCAGTCCAATAAATAAATAAATAAATAAATAAACAAATTAATCAAGGGACTTATAATAATTAAAGAGAGCACAACTCGCAGAACCCTTCCTTTCTTTAATGGAAGTAGTAGAATGGAAGAAGAAGAAGTAGTAGTTAAACCAATTCAAATCAAATCATATCACCAGATCTAAATCACAAAGAATAAGAATAAGAGTGAGAGAGAAGAATAAGAAAAAATAAAGACAAGAAAAATTTCCATCAATTTAATCCCATACCCAAACGCCAAACCCTGGATCCAAAAACCTGACTCACTCTTACTATATATATATATATAAGGTCCATTAACTCAAGGGACTTTGAATTTGTTAATTTTATTTTAGTTTCTTTTCTTTTGCTTTGCTTTGCTTTCTCTTTCTTTCTTTTATTTATTGTATATTTATTTATTTATTAACAATTTCTCAAACATGATGGTATGTATAATTGTTACATTTTTTACATTGTTATAACATTGTTTGATCTTGAACTAACACATTAATTCATTAACCAATTCATTCACAGCCAATGCCAATTCATGAATTTAAAAATTCTCGTCATATTTTAGATGAAGAAGATGAAAATTTTGAAGATGAACAATTTAAACAATTACAACTGATTCCAATTTATGATCCATCAATTACTATTGAAATTTATGAACAAATTTTTGATAATAATGAAATTAAATCAATAGTTATTTTACCACCTCATCTTTCATTATTTCAAAATGAATTTATTAATATTGATGCAAGATCAATTGGATCAATTATTATTGAATATCCTGATTTATATCCTACTAATTCTTTAAATTCAACTACAACATCAAGAAGAATTAGAAGAGAACAAGAAATTGATCCTCAATTTAATCAAGGTGAACAATTATATCGAATATCTAATAAAAGAGAAAATATTAATCATAAATATTATCGCGAATTAACCATTCCAATTATGTATCTTGAAAATGATATTGAAATTGATAATGAAAATGAAAAATGTAAAGATAAGGGTAAAAATGAAGATGGAAATTTGGGAACTTCTTCTACTATTCCTAAAGGAGTTTTAATTATAACTATCCCTAAATTAGTTAATATTTTCCTTAATAATGTATTAGCAAGAAGAATTACTCAAACTTTAAATGAATGGTTTAAAAATTTAAATTGGTTTGTTTTAGCTCCTGGTAGTAATATCAATGATGACAATGACTACAATCACAATTACAACTTCGACTATAACTACAACTATAACTACAACCACAACCAAGGGAATAACTACGAGAATAACCTCGAGAATAACCAGATTGGTGAGATGAATGATTTATTTTTTGCTAAATTACTTATTTATAAATCTATTAATACATTTAATCAACAAGATTTTGAAACATTAAATGGCATTCCTGATTTATTACCTCCTCATACTATATCTGGGATTTCAGCAGCTATGATATCTCAATTAAGTTTATATCCTAATATTAATACAGTTGGATTAGTTTTAAATTCTTTAAACGGTAGTTCATCATCATCATCATCATCAAATTTTACTCGATTTGAACTTGAAGCAATTATTTATATTGCTTATGCATTACGTCGTTTATTATGTTTAAATAGAAAAAATGGTGAAGAATTTATTGCTGGTATTTTTAAAAGATTACAAACTATTGAATCTTTATCTAATTCCAATTTAAGAATGTATATTTAGTTAGTTAGTTAGTTAGTTAGTTATTTAGTTAATTAATTAATTAATTAATTGGTGGAATTTCTTATTGATAAATAACAATTCCATAATACACTAATTGATGAACTAAATGGAACTTGATAATTTCTTGGTATAATTAAAAAATTGAAAAATTGAATTGGGAACCATATCATATAATTAATTATTAAAGTTTTTAAATAAATTCGTTGTAATTTTTTTATAGTATCTTTCCAAGTTTTATCTTCTAATATTATTGTTCCATAAATGAAAAAACAAAATAATGATATTGGTGAAAATAAAAATTGATCAGTCATAACTTTTTGTAAAACTTCTATAAATTTAAAATTTTTTGATCCTTGTTGTTGTTCAGAATATATTTGTAAAAATTTATACCAAAAACATTGTATAAATCCCATTATAAATCCCCAAAACATAAATCCTGCTAATCTATTAAATTGAAAATACGTCAACCTTGTAACACCAACACCCATCTCTTCCTCTTCCTCCTCATCATCATCATCTAATCTAATCCGTTCATGTATTTGAAAACTTATTATTGGTTGATCATGACGATAAATTAAAATCAGTTGTGCTAAAGTTTCTGATATTCCATATAAAACTAAATTAGTTATTATTATGGTAATCAATGAATTTTTCATATAAAGATTAGTATATTTTGTCGTTAATTTAATTAAAAATGTTATTAAGATTAATAAAATTATGAAATTTATTATTGGAATATTATAACATCGTATACTATTGATAAGTCGTATTATAAATGGTTTATCATTAATAGGAGGAAAATTGATATGGTTACTTAGTATTTCAAAATCAGTAGTAATAACGGAAGTGTTATCATCTTCTTCAGTATCGTTATCATTATCATTATCGTGCAAACGAATTGACATATTCTTGTGTCAAAATTGAAAATCCAAAAAAAAAAGGAAAAGGGGAGCACGAATATCTATAAAGAAATGTATCAATTGGGAGTAGTTGAGGTTTCTATTATTGATTTCAAAACTATTAATGATAAAGTAGTATTAGTAGGGTTAAGATTAAGAGATGGTGATTGGCGATTGGTGAGTGAGTTGTGTATGTGATTGCCCTAAAATCATTTTTGAGTTTTTTTTTTTTGGTTTTTTTCTAATTGCCACCCGTCAAGTTCCGGCCTGTCCCTGTCCTTTCCCCGATATCCCCCCCTCCACAATTATCCTAGTGGTGGCGGTGGTGGTGGTATTATTTACCGCGCGACAATTAATTACTAGACAAAAAGATCGCCCCCCCATCCCCCCACCCCAATCCACTAGTACTTTGTTATATATGTTATACATATGGTATGTTTCTAACTGTTGAATTACCATTAGTGGTAATTTTCTCTTCATTGAACTAGGTCTAGGACAACTTTTCTCCCCTAACATATTCAAAGAGATAAAAAAATTCATAATAAAAAAATAGTACCTACAACATATAATCAGGTTATCATATATTATTATTATTATTATTATTATTATTATTCTCCTTTCTATGTATTAAGGACATAACACAATATCTATCTGTAATTTCCTGATTCTATTCAGCTTTTTGTTTATATACATTAATTGTCAATAGGCGGTAGGGGTATTTTTCCTTTAGACGTAGTTATTAAGGAAAACCCTTCTTCAACAGTAATAACAGATGATGCAAGTGCACCATCAATAGGATCATTATCAATTGTAATATTTGTAAAAGGGGTGGATGCAGCAATAGGTTTAGCTGGAATGTCTAGACCACCAGTATCATTCTCATTAATAAATTCAACATTCTCATTTTTATCAATCAATGTCCTATACGTTCCATTAGAGTCCTTATAAGGAGTAGGACCACCTGAGGTAACTACTTTGTCGTCCAAGGTCCAACGTTTAGTGATACCTGAATCACTCCATCTTCTTTTTTCTTTTCTTCTTTCTCCTCCTTCTCTCTGGTTAAAAATGGTGTATTTTGGACGATGACGACGACGAGGATTACAAGGAAAATCACGTGGCACATATAAAGGAGTTTGACCTAATTTAAAAAGCAATTCGTGGAAATCAATATTAGGAAATTTTTCTAAGATTTTATTAGCAGCATTAACAAGCCAAGGTTGTGAAGACCATATTGAACTCTGAAGAATTGATAATAATATATCTGCTTGAATAGCCAGTAAATAAGGCAAATGAGCCCATTCACATAATTGTAATTGAACTTCACATAAATTATTAGCGACTGGAGAATTAAATACATGGCTCAAAGATAAACTAACTTGTTTAGCAAAATAAGCTTCAGATTTAGCTTTTGATAACTTATAGCTTTTGGAAGGTTTCAGATATTTTAATAACCAAATCTTAAATTCAGTCAAAGAATTGAGAATAATAGAATCATTAATAAGATTAACCAGACGTTCATGTGTTTTATCCGTCATTGAAGAAAATAAACATACTTTAAGCTTTTGAGAATTAAAAGGTACTGAATGCAAAACAGGACTAATTGAATTTAAAATAGCAACTGGAGATTTACTCATATCAATAGTAGTTGGAAAATCATAATAATTATTGGATGGAGCTCTGAAAATCGAATAACAAGATATGATATACTCATAAAAAAAATTATAACATTGTGAAATAAAACTTGTTCTGGATTGGTAAATTGGGATAGGACCCTGTTTCCGTTTTTGTTTCTGTTTTTGTTTCTGTTTTGAAGTATTGTCTTTAGAAAAATCATCAACAAAATTAAGTAAATACATCGATCCATTTCTACCCTTGGATAACCGACGTTTAGTAGTAGTAGTAGTAGTAGCTCCAATAGAAAAGGATGAAGTTTGTTGTTTCATAGTTGATTGTTTATAACTATAACAACAATAAATGTAAACTATGCAAATGAATACAAAAGTTTGTAAATCAAACCATCGAACCACACTTAACAATAAATGAATAAAATATCCAGGGATAGTGAATAACCATGTTGGATACGACAAATGGTCAGCAGTAATATATTCTAGATTCGTGTTGTGATTGGGATCCATATCAATAGCCAGTAAAAGGGGGTATTAGTCTTTTTGAGCATATAGATTTAGGAGGTAGGAAAAAGCCATATAAAGAATAAGTAAAAGAATATAGGATAGAACTACATAAGTGGTAGTAGTAGTAGTAGAGGTGGCGAGCTCCGGTATATATTTATAATATAAGTGGTAGTGTATTAATCAGGAGTAATTAATATAATTAGTCATATTCCCACGACAAATTAATTAATTAATTAAATCCCCTTAATCTCGGTAATGCTACCATATGGCAGATACTCTTTTTTTTTTTTTTGGGAGTATCTACACTACCCAACTATTTCAACTTGTACGCCAATCAAATGTTGAGTAAAAGAGAAAAAAAATCATTGCTAATAATGTTTTGAACCAACAAGTTTTAAGAAGCAACTGACCAAACCAAGTTAGATCATGTCATATACTGCTACTAATCAACCAGTTAGAGCTCCACCATTACATAGCGATTATGAATTAATTGATGGAGATCCATATTTCACTAGAGTTGTTTCATATTTCCGATTTTCCGATTATGTAAATTGGGCTGTCATTACGGCTTCATTTCCACTTGGGATGAAATTATGGGAAAAAATTGTTCCTAGTCAAGGTAAAGGAATGAAACCAAGTGTTGTTAATCCAATTACATTAAGAGTTTCTACCTTACTTGGATTTTTTGGAGGATTTTGTTTAAATTATGTTAAATCAAGTCAAAGATTTCTTGGTTGGAGAGAAAATCATCGAGAAGTTAAATTAGATCGATTTGAAATTAAAAAAAAATTAAGTCAAGGAATTTTACCTTATAATGAAAATTTAAGTAAATTAGATGATAGAAATAAAGATATTTCTAATAGAAATTCTCAATATAGTCATGCTTTATTATTTGTTATTCCTTGGTTTAATTTGACTTATCATCCTTATCATCAAATTGATTTAAAAAAATATTATATTACTAGAGAAGGTGAAGAAAATTGGGGGTTTGAATTGAAACCATTAGATGAAATATATGCTAAATATGGTCAACAAAAACAGAAATAAAAATAAAAACAAAATCAACAACAATAATAAAGAGAAAAGAATGTATAATCCTACCCCCACCACCTACTAGTCTCAACCTTAAAAAAAAATAAATAAGGGGAAGAACAGTTAACAATTTGGAGGATTTTTTTGGGGAATAAAGCTGTAATTAGTACTGTATGTACATTTCATATTATTTAAAGAGCATATTATTATTAATAAATGTAAGAAAAAGACACACCTACCTATTCAATGCATAAAATTCAATCGCCTCATAATTTTCAGGGCAGGAAATTAATTAATAAAGTACAATATATGAAACACTTGGCTTGAGCTCTCACACCACAAACTCTCTACTAATCCGCCTTGAAATAGAGTTAGTAACCCACAAACCTACAAACCCACAAACCTACAAACTTACAACAAATACGATCACATTTTCACTCTTCATTTCTTTTCCAATTTTTTTCAATTTAATAATACATGGTAAATTTTCTTTTCTTTTTAAGCAATATGTTTGCAAATCAAGAAACAAGAGAACAACCACCACAGCCGCCTGCAGCACCAGGACCAGAACCAGCCCCAGGACCACTGGCATCTGTAGCAGCAGCAGAACCATCTCCACCACCACAAGATGAAGATGATGCTCATGAATATCGTATTAAATTAGCTTTGAATGATTTAAACACTGGGAAATTGTCAAATATTAATGACGCAATCTGTAAATATAATGTCAGCTATGAAGCATTGAATTCCCGATTAAATGGTGAGGTACTCCAAAACAAAGCCTCTGCAAGTGGACGAGTGTTTTCCCAGTATCAAGAAGATCATATAGTTAACTGGATATTAGAATCGTATCATGCTGGTTATCCACGAAGTAAAAATGATGTTAGGGAATATGTTGAAATATTTTTATCATTATCAAAGCAACGGAAAGAAAATAATCAAGAACTGCCGAGAGGATTCGATTATTCATGGATTAAACGTTTGCAAGAAAGACATCCTAATTTACCAATTGTTGATAAAGGAAAAAGTTCCATTCAAAAAATCATTGGACCAACAATTCCACTGGTTGGGAAATTTATTCAAGAATTTAATAATAATGTATCTCAATATCAAATTCCTCAAGGAAATATATTCAATTATGATGAAACCATTTATAGTTTAGATAATAATCCTATTGAATATTCAATTTCAAATCTAGTCATGAGTGGATATAAGAATAAAGCTAATATTCCAACTCCACCTACTATTGAAGATTTACCGCCTAATAAATGTACAATTATTGAATGTACTAGTGCTACTGGTGAAGTCATGCATCCAGGATTCATTTTCAATAAAAATCATTTGGAGATTGATTGTGGTTGGATTTATGATGATAGGCCCAAATGGATATATGCTTTATCACTGGATGGCCATTCAAAAGGTATATTATTTATTCAATGGTTACTTAATATTTTCATCCCTTATCTAAAAAGCAAATACATCAATGGAAAATGTATACTTTTGATGCATGAACAGGAATGGTTTAAAGAAATTGCTAATCAAGTAGAACAAATTTGTTATCAACATGGTATTATTCTAATATTTTTACCAATTTATTCCCATCATATTATACCAGTATTCAAGATTAGCTCCACCAACGGCAGCATAAGACTTGACCACACAAAATTAACAAGATTAAATAATCGTTATTTCGGTAATAATGTGATCATTAATAAGAACAGCCCTCCAACTGCAACTGATACTATTTCAATGCATCAAAAATTCTTTGTTCATAAATATTGGCAAGCTAGAGCAATTAATTTAACTAGAAATAATATTGTTTATAATTGGGAAACCTCGGGATTTTATCCCATAAATCCTATTGAATTATTGAATCCATCTGAATATATATATGAACAAATTAATAAAGATCTGATTGAATATAATCAAAGAATTACTGAAATACAAAAACAAGTACAAAAACTAGAGGAAAAGCATGAACCGCCAATGACGAAATGGAGTAAGTCCCAACTTTTAGAATATATTCAAGATAGAAAATATAAAGAAAAACTTATTCATGAAAATTGGGTAACTTTTACTGGTCTGACATATTATAAATTAATACATCTTGATGATTATAAAAACAATTTATACCATTGACAGAATAAATAGAATAACTTAACATGGGTGGTTTACATGATATTTATTAGATCATTTTGTAATGAATGAAAAAGGTAGAATTATATAGCCCAGTTTATAAGAAATATGTTTAAATTGTTGTATGTTTTCTGTTTGTATTTGATGTTAGATATTTTAGTTTAATAACATTTCTAGAATAGATCTTTCTTCTAATTAATAATGAAGGAGAACAAGGAAGGAGGAGATAATAAAACATTGAATGAATAATTGGAATAAGATAACAATAGAAAAAGGGGAATAGTCCATTGGAATAGAATCAAGTCCAAATCCAAGTCCAAGTCCAAGTCCAATCCAATCCAATGCCAGACGAGGGAGAGAAATCAAAATCAAAATCAAAATCAAAACAAAAAAAAAAAAAAAAAAAATATTTTTGGCGTCTAAAAAGTATAAACAAATACAACACCCTTTTCTTCTTCTTTTCAAGATCAACAAAACCACCTTTCCTTCCTTCATTATCCCCTCTAACTATCAATCATGTCTACTGAAGAAGAAGATTATTCTAATTTATCATTAGAAGAAAGATTAACTCATAAAGTTTGGAAAGTTAGATTACAAGCTTATGAAGAATTAGCAACCAATATTGAAAATTCTCGTAATGAAATGGATCCAATTTTTATTAATTTCCCCTTGGATAATTTAAAAAAAATGTTACTTGATTCTAATGTTGTTGCTCAAGAAACTGGTTATAATGCTTTTAATAAATTTTTAATTTTTGGTGGTAATGCCGCCAATGTATCAAAATTGAAAAATTTAGGTATAGTTGGATCAATTTGTGAAAAAGGGTTATTATCATCAAGGAAAAACACTAAAGAATGGAGTATTGAATCAATTTTATTAATGATTGAAATTTCTAATGATCCAAATTCTATTGTGGAAGATATTTTACCTTATTTAACTAATCGATTACCTAAATTAGTCACCGGTTGTGTAAATTGTTTGGCGTCAATTATTGAAAATTTTGGTTGTAAAATTATATCACCTAAACCAATTGTTCCTTATTTAAGTAAATTATTTGCTCATGCCGATAAAAATGTTAGAAATGAAACTACCAAACTTACTATTGAACTATATAGATGGATGGGTGATGCATTAATCAACGCGTTATTTTCAGATTTAAAACCAGTACAACAAAAAGATTTATCAGCAGCATTTGAAAAGGAAAAGGGGAAAACCCCAGAACAAAAAAGGTATACTAAAAAGCAAAGAGAAGAAATTGAAAGAAGAGAACAAGAAGCAGCAGCAGCAGCTGCTGCTGCAGGTGAAGATGGTGATATCGATGATGTTGAAATGTCAGATGCCAATGGTGGTGTTTCTGAAGATAATAATGAATATGATCCATTAGAATTTGTTGATCCAGTTGAAGTTTTAAATAAATTCCCTAGTGATTTTGAAACAAGAATTTCATCATCTAAATGGAAAGATAGAAAAGAAGTTTTGGAAGAGATAATCCCCATTTTAGAAAAATCTCCTAAATTAGTTACTACTGATGATTATTTACCTGTGTTGAGAATTTGGGCCAAATGTATGAATGATGCCAATATTCAAGTTGTCCAATTAGCGGCTAATTGTATTGAGTTTGTTATTAAAGGATTAGGTGATGAATTCTCCCGGTATCAACCAGTGGTTTTAGCTCCAGTGGTGGAAAGACTTAAAGAAAAGAAACCTGCTGTGGCCATGGCGTTAGATAATGTATTGGATGCACTTTTCAAATTATCAGGGTTTGGTAATGGGATACTTGATGAAGCAATTAATGGGATGAAATTGAAAACCCCGCAAAATAAAATTGCTTCAGCTAATTTTGTTAAAAGATGTTTATCTTCAACTAAAGTACCACCGAAAACTTCTGAAATTGATGCAATTATGGAAATTGGTATAAAGTTATTATCGGAATCTCAAGAACCAATTCGTCAAGCTGCCACAGAAATGATTGGTACTTTAATGAAAATAACTGGCCCTAGAGAATTGAATCCATTTCTTGAAAAAGTTGATGAAAATAGGAAAAACAAGATTAATGATTATTATGAGAATACTGCTCAAGTGAAAACAACTATGACAAGTAAGCTGTCTTCTGTTGCTAGTGGATCAAGAAATGTTAGTACTGCTGGTGGAGCTTCTTCTTCAACAATGAGACCACCACCATCATTATCATCGTCTTCTAAATCACAAGATAGAAAAGTTAGTGGTGCATCTTCGACTATTCCTGCAAAACGTACTGCAAGTTCTCCTGCTAAACGTGATGAAGTGAAAAATGGAAGAGGAATGACTGCTAGATCATTAGCTAAACCAAATATCCCCAATTTGCGACCACCTACAAACGCCACACAAGATTCTTCTGGAGAAGTGTCGTCCTTGTCGCAACAAGTACCACCAACACCTACATCTGGTGCCCTGATGGAAGAAATGAATCTTTTAAAACAACAAATAACTAAATTACAAGAAGAAGTTCAAAATTATAAAAACCAACAAGAACTGCATTTGAAAACTATTAAATTATTAGAAGAATCTAATAATAATTATCGAGAAGAAATTGAATCAATTAAACGTGAATTATCTAATGAAAAAAGAAATGCCACCATTACTACTAATCATAAGGATACCCATATAAATAATTTGAAATCAGAACTTGAAAAGGCAAATTATAGAATTAAAGATTTGGAACAAGAAAGAGAAATTAATCGATTAGAACAATCCAATCTTGCATTTGAAAGAAGTAATATTAGTAGTAGTAATAATTCCAGAAATAGTTTTTATAAACCAAGCCCTAGTAAATTTGCTCCTAGTGATATTAGTACAGGAGTTAAACGGTTATCAATTGGTGGTGAAGAAAATAATAATCTTGGAGGTGGTGGTGCAGCTAATCCTAATTTCCATAGCAATACCACCACTAATACTCCTGGTGCTCCTATTGGTGCTACTGGCATGAATATTTCAAGACCTACCAATAGTTTCCGTTCTAGTGTTAATTATGGTAGTAGTACTAGTTCATTAACATCATCTAGTCGTCGAGAATCAATGGATATTGATAATGGAGCTGATTGGAAACGTGCTGCTGAAGTTACATTGCAATTAAAAGCTAGAATTGAGAGAATGAAAGCTAGAACTCGGTCACCATTAAATATTGAATAAAAAAAAAAAGGGGGTAGAGTGCCGACATGCTTTACTGCTTACTGTTTACTGTTTACTTCTAATATTTATAGGTTTAAGACAAGGTTTATTGTGATAAAAAAAAGAAAGAATAAAATATCGTAATATCGTAATTGAATATATCTGCTATTAAAACAAATCATGAAAGCCGATATAGGAGGACGTAATGAGTGAGAATTTATTGAAGATTTCAATTTTTCAACAGAACCAACAAAAGCAAAGCAAAAAAAAAAAAAAAAAAAAAAAAAATTCAATTCGGTGATTCATCAATTCTTTTTTAAATCTGGAAGATAATCACCAACCCACCAACCAGCCAAGATGTCTTCTAAATTGAGAATTTTAGTACCTGTGAAAAGAGTTATTGATTTTGCCATTAAACCAAGAATCAACAAAACTGGTACTGGTATAGAAACCAAGGGAGTTAAATTCAGTATTAATCCATTTTGTGATATTGCTTTAGAAGAATCATTAAGACTTCGAGAAAATAATCAAGATTTAGTAGAAAATATTCATGCGGTCTCAATTGGTCCATTAAAATCTCAAGATATTTTACGTACTGCTTTAGCTAAAGGAGCAGATAATTCTACATTAATTGAAACAACTACTGATAATGATGTTGAACCATTACAAGTTGCTAAATTAATTAAAAAAATTGTTGAAAAGGAGAAATCTAATTTAGTTATTTTAGGGAAACAATCAATTGATGATGATTTTAATCAAACTGGACAAATATTAGCAGGATTATTGAATTGGCCTCAAGCTACCAATGCATCAAAAATTGAAATTAACCCTGATCAAAATAATGAAGTTTTTGTCACTAGAGAAATTGATGGTGGTGAAGATATTTTGAAAAGTAAATTACCAATGATTATAACTACTGATTTAAGATTAAATGAACCAAGATATGCATCATTACAAAATATTATGAAAGCTAAAAAGAAACCATTAAATAAATTGAAACCACAAGATTTAGGTATTGATAAAATTGAAAATAAATTGGAAATTTTGAAAATTGAAGAACCTCCAAGTAGACAAGCAGGTGTTAAAGTTGAAAATGTTGATCAATTAATTGAAAAATTAAAAGAATTAAAAGCTATCTAAAGAAAGAAGTATTGCTTGATAGAGCAATTCTTGTATTGGCCTTATAAATAATTAGACAGTTTATTCAAGAAATACTTGTATTGGCCTCATGAATAGTTAAATACGTATATATATATATAAATATAAACCGGGTAAAAGAAATGAAAATTGTGGTTTTGGATTTTTGTTGATATTTTTTGATCTTCTCTTCTGCCCCACAAACATAAACACATCCATCACCACCCATAAAATATTCTTCAACAAGTTTGCAGGGCCTCATGGATGACACCTTATCTATATCAACTGACTTCATAGATGATCAAATACAAAAATATGATTTCAATGAACCATTAATTATTAATATTAGTGGACCTCAAGGATCAGGTAAATCATATTTAACTAATCAATTATATAATTATTTAAAATCCAAATATCATCAACATCATCATCCATATCAATTAAATACCATTCAATTTTCAATGGATGATTTTTATTTATGTAAATCTGATCAAGATAAACTTAATAATACCACAAAAAATCCATTATTAAAAGGTAGAGGATTACCAGGAACTCATGAATTGACATTATTAAGTGATACATTTAATAAATTGATCAATAATTACAAAAAGTGCAAACAATCTAATGGTGGTTGGGAAGTGATTAAAATACCAAGTTATAATAAAGGAGCATTTAATGGAATAGGTGATCGATCAATTGATAATTATACCTTAATTGAAACACCAATAGATATAATTATTTTTGAAGGTTGGTTTAATGGATTTTATTCATTAGATCCTACCATTTTACAATTAAAATATTTAACCTCTTCACCATCACCAATAACTCCTAAAGGAATATCATTACAATCATTTAAATTATATGATTTACAAGAAATCAATAATAATTTGAAAAATTATGAATCGATGATTTGGCCATTCTTCAAAATTTCCATAATTTTCCATACTAATGAAATAATTAATGTTTATCCTTGGAGATTACAACAAGAACATGAATTAATTAAATCGGCAAAAGAAAAAGGGTTAACAATTGGGATGAATAATGATGATGAAATTATTAAATTTATTAATCGATATATGCCAATTTATTTATTATATTATGAAGATTTATGTGATTATGGAATTAAAAATTGTCAAAATTTGATTATATCAATTGATAGTAATAGGAAAGTTATCAACAAGAAGATTTTAAAGGAACCATCATTAAAACCTTAAGATAAGATAAGATAAGATAAGATTATTATTATCATTATTATGCTACATTAATGCAAAAACCATATAAGGATTAATTCTAATCTATACACCATTCTAAATTATCTACAAATAAACACATTTACTAAATTATATCAATAACTCAATCCTCTTCTTTTATCAATTTCATTTTATTTTATTTGCCAGTTATTCCTCCTCGACCTTTCCTCTTTTTCAAATGTTTAGTATCATTTAAAAATCTAAATGAATTATTTAACTTAAATTTTAATGATTCATTAATTATTGATTGATGTTTAATTCTATTCAACAATTTCCTTTTTTTAATTTTAAATTGTTTATTATCAAATGGTACTTGATTTTCCATTAATTCATCAAATTTCCGTTTATTCTTATTATATTGATTAGTTATAATTTCAATTTCTTTAGTTGATTCATCAATTGATTTTAAACTATTTTTATATTCTTGTAAAGCAAATTCATTTTCATTATTTTTTAATTCAATTTTATTAATATAATCATTCATTTGTTCTTGTAATTCCCATATTTTAAATTGATTATTAATAAATTGTTGTTTTCGTTCACATTCTTGTTCAGGTTTATTAAGTTTCTTTCTTTGGGATTTCTTCTCCTTTCTAGTACCAGTGCTGGGGGCGGCGGTGGTGGTGGTGGTACTCTCGCTGTTGCTGGATTTAAAATTTTCTAATTGTAATTGTTTTTGTTTAATTTCTGATTTAATTTCTTCTAATTCATGGGATTTATTAATTATGGATTTATTAGTACAATCAATTCGAAATTGACATTGTTTTACATCATTTTCAATTCCTTCCATAGTTGATTTCAATATATGATCTCGTCTACCAACTTTATTATTTTGCCATTCATCATTATGAAACCTATTATATGAATCAACTTCTTTCTTCAATAGATCCCATTTCATAAATGCCTCATTTAATTGTAATATCAATTTATGAGTTAAAATTTTGGGCTCATGATTGGTTCCTCTAGAAATCCCAGTTAACATATCATAAGAATTTTTCAATGGATTAGTAATATATTCCAGTTTTAATCTTTTCAGTTCATAATACGTTGGTTTTATTTCATCTTTTTTATCTCTTGATGAATTATCATTATTTAAATAATTAGGATTAGAATCATATGGAGTATAATGAAATCGAGCTTCAGTTAATAATGATCGTTCAACATCTTGAATAGTAAATTTACCAATCTTGGGTAAATCAGGTAATGGCCATCCAGGGTATTTGAGTTTATCTTCTTTCTTCTGCTTACCTCTCTTTTTTGTGGTGTTGGTGGTGTTGGTGGTGGTGTTGGTGGTAGATGGTGGTTGAAACAATTTATCAAAGAATCTATCGGAAAAATAAGTCAATTTTTGATGATAAATTGGATAAATATCTGGTGCTAATTCTCCAATAGAATCTCGTAAACAAACAATTGATGAAATCACTTTATATAAATAATCAGGTTGATCTTTATCTTGTTCATAATAAAGTTTCACATGTTCAATAGTTCTTGTTGGTACTAATCTAATAATAGCACATGGTGGTAAATTTGTCTTCGTGGTGGCGGTCGTGGTGGCGGTCGTGGTGGCGGTCGTGGTGGCGGTCGTGGTGGTCGTGGTACTACTACTGGAATTTCTATTAAGAGGAGGCCGACCACGAGTCAGAGGTCTACCACGAGTCAGAGGCCGACCACGAGTCGGAGGTCTACCACGAGTCGGAGGTCTACCACGAGTCGGAGGATGACCACGAGTCGGAGGACGACCTCGATTCAGTTTTACAATCCGATTTTGAATTCTTAATGATTTGAAAAAATCACTTTCTGTATCAACTGAACCATCGAAAACTATTAGTAAATCAAATTTAACTTCTTCTAAATTTGGTTTACCTTTACTTATTTTCCCATCATGAGGAATTAAATGAATCGTTGATGTCTTTTTTTCAATTTCCTCCGTTGTAGAATTCTTTTGATTGTTTGTAGTAGTAGTAGCAGCTTTCTTCTTAGTCTTTTTGGTGTTACTAGTAGTGGTAGCAGTTGTTGTAGTTTTATTTTGAGCTTTCTTTTTAGATTCTCGTAAAACATTATTACCAGAATATCGTATCACCGTTACATTATTATTATTTGTTCTAGAACATCCTAATAATATAGCATCAATTAAATCAAATAAATTTTTTTTATTATTAATAACAACTCCAATATTAACCAGATAATTATTTTCTTCATTGATTAAAACATTAATTAAATCTTTGAAAACATTAAATTTCCCACTAGTTTCAGCTAATTTATCCGGTAATTGTTTAAAAGTTAAATTTTTCGGCATATAATGATCAATTAATAAATAAGGATGATTACTAACTAATTGACAATTTTCAAGACAAATATCTAATGATTTAACAATAATATTTCGTCGATCATTTAATTCACAATATTTCAAAATATCAGGATAATGTAATGATATGATTTGATCTGTTAATTCTTTTTGAAAATCATACATTGGTGTAGGTAATTGATAATCTCCAGAATAATTGATATTTGGAATATCAGGTTCAATGATTGGTGGTTCAGGAGTTGTATCCAAAATCTTCCGTAAATCCATTTTTTTTTTTTTTTTTTTTTGCAAGACTGGAATGTGGTGGTAATGGTAATACGTTGATGGAAAGGTTAAACTGTTTGATATATAATTTATAACTTTCAATTGAAGATAAAGTTGAGTTGAAATAATTGGTGCAATTTTTTTTTTTTTTTGTTTTGATTTGGTTTTTTTTTTTTTCCCTTCAAGATTTTATTCCAATCCTTTACCCAAACATTTTTCAAATGGGGACCCCTTTAAACCCCAATATTATGGAATTATATAACATATTATATAGATTACAAGAGTGAACTCAAGAATTCCATATTTATCCTATTCTATTTATTTATACAAATATTAACAATAGTTGTTCTTGGCCTACCCAAAAAAAAAACATATACCGAATGAGTTCATATCAATAACCCCGTCCCCCCCCCCCTCCTTTCTTTTACTTCTCTATTGTTTCCATAGTTTTATTGATCTATCCCAACCACTACTTACTATCCATTCACCAGTACTATTAATATCACAACTCATTACTTTATCAGTATGACCTTTCAAACTTTTAATTTTAATCCAATTATCACTTGACCAAATATTAACATCACCATCATATGAACAACTTACCAAAAATTTCCCATTATTAAATTCTGGTCCCAATATTTGTTCTTGTTGTTTTTGTTTTTGTTTTTGTTTCTGTATTACATCTTTACCTTGATGATAAAATTTAACATCAGTAATCAATTTAGTATGAGCAGGTATAGAATATAATTCATTATTATTGTTCCCAAGTTTTCTTAAATCCCAAATTTTTAAACTACAATCACCACTACCAGTAACAAATTGATATCCATTAGGTGACCAATCTAAACAATATATTCCAGCCATGTGTTTTTGTAAAGTTACAATTGATCTACCTGATCGTAAATCCCAAATATGAACTATACCATCAAGTCCACCACTCATAAATAATCCACCATCAGGATGAATTGATCCTGTGAAAACTGGTTTAGAATGACCTTCTTGTTCCATCAAACATTGTGGTGGGTCATTTTGTTGTTGTGGTGGTGATAATTTATTCAAATCCCATAATTTCCAAGTTTGATCAAATGATGTAGAAATAATAAGATTATCAATTGGATGAAACATTGTTTTCGTAATTCTATCATTATGAGCCGCTTTAATTGAAACTATTGATGATAATAAATTATCATCATCATCACTATTGTCATTAACATCCCAAATATTAATCATTCCTTCATTTCCTCCTGATACTAATCGACTACTATCATTATTCCAACTTAAACCTGATACTTTTTCAGTATGTGAAACTTGTGACAATGATGATGATGATGATGATGATGATGTTGATGTTGTTTTAAAAATTGATAAATCTTGATTATTTAATATATTTATTGAACCATCCCATGATCCACAAGCAATATATTTATCATTATTAGATATTTTGATATTTGATATTGTTCTTGTATTTCCTGGTATGAATTGAGATCCATAAATTTCATATTTTGATAGATTTGAATTTAATTGTCGTCTTGATTTTAATATATTTATTTCATCTTGTGATGGTATTTTGGTTGTAGTGGTGGTCGATGTTTTGGTGGTGGTGGCAGATTGTTTTAGCTGACGAAGTTTTTGTAATCGATTAGCTGATTGTTTCAATGAATAATTTAATATTTTTAATCTGACATCATATAATTCTTTAGGTCCTGGAGTATAATAAACTTCATCCTCTTCTTCCTCTTCCTTTTCTACTAGTTCTTCCTCTATTTCATGATCTATCTTGTCAACTTCCATGCTGATAAATATTTATTCTGTCTATAATTTTAAAATACCCAATAAAGATCTTTATATTGATGAAAACTTTTTTGAATCAATGTTAGTTATAATAATATATATACTGTATAATTTCTTTCCTCTCTAAAAACCAATGGTCTTTTCAAAATCTTCAAATCTTCTTGCTGCTATTTGGTAAATAACACACGACCATTTTTTTTTTTGTTTGACTTATTAAATTTAACCATTCTTTGTATATGCTATTGTAAGAGTTTTCGTTCTTTTTAGAGAGTAAATCTATATTAATATCTAATATTTTATTACATAACTAGTCTTTGCAGGTTTTGCTTCAAAGGGTATGTACGATTGGTAGCACAATTGTTATTAATTTCTGGTGTGTGGACAAGGCGGGTGGAAGTTTCAATCAATGTAAAACTATTGAAATTGATGATTTTGATTGTGAATTTATTGATATTTTTGATTTATAAAATTTGATAATATTTTTTGGAGTTAAAATTTCATATAAATTAATGATATTAAGTTTCCTTGTTACTTCTTTCTTTTGTTGTTGTTGTTGTTGTTGTTGTTGTTGTTGTTGTTGTTGATAATTCCCAGTAATTATTGATTCCCAATATATTTGATGTTTTAATAAAGAAATAGTAGAAGAAATATTAAAATTATCACTTTTATGATTAGTTGATGATTCAAGTAATAAATTAATTGGTAACCCACCACCATAACCACCACCACCACCACCGATAGTCTCATCATCGTCAATACTACTATTGTAAATGTTGGTGGTAATATCTTCATGATTGTAGGGGTTATTATTATGGGTTCTTTTATTGATTAAATTAATGAATGATTCAATATATTCTAATAATTTTCCTGATTGGGTTTTATTATTAGATGTCAATCCCAATTCCAATTCCAATTCTAATTCTAATTCTAATTCTAATTGATATAAAAATTGATTCAATTGATCCAAAATTTTTTGATAAATGATGTCATTAGAACCATTTTTGGTTGTTGTTGTTGAGATATAAAAATATAATCCCATTGTTTGTTTATTGATTCTTATCCCTGAATAAATCATATATCCAATTTGATTAATTATTCGAAATTGATAATTGAATTTTTGTTGAATGAAATAATTTATGAATTTAAATAAAATGAATTTATAATAAAATTGATCTAATCTAGTATCAGTTAACAACGATGTAGGTGGAGCAGCAGGAGGAGGAGGAGGAGGTCTCCGTTGATGGAAAATTTGAATATAATTATAAACCACAACATTTTTGTTGATATTACTAGTATTTTGTTTATATTTAAATAATTCATTTCCACCAGGCATCAAAATTCTACTTAATGATTTCAATTGTGGATTTAAAATATTAGTTATTTTTGTGGATTTATCTTTATCCCATTGATTCATAATTATTTGATTTAATTTTTTCACATTAGAATTATCCATTGAAGTAGATATTAAAACATTTGTAAAAATATAATCTTTACCAATAACAATAACTTTCATTAAACAAATAATATCATTAATTTCAATTAAATTTAATGCATCTATTCTTTGTTCAATTGTCCAAATATCATTTTCTAATATCATTATACTACTATCAATAATTTTCTTCAAACAATCATCCCCATCATTTATTCTATCTTCATCTTCATTTTCATTTTCATTATTATAATTTTTATATTTGAATCGTATTTTATTTTTCAACTCAACCAATAATTTATAATCAATAATTCTTCTATTACCATAATCATTACTTTTTGTTGTTGTTGTGGTGGCATTAAATAATAATTGATAAATATATTGAATAAATTTTAATAATACATTATGAATATTTGAATTTGGTCCCAGTAAAATAATTGTTATTGATGAATTTATTAAATGATTATATTGAATTGACCATGAATATAAATAATATTGAGAAATTTTATAAAATTCATAATATAAAAATTTACCTAAATATTCTCCAATTAATTCAATAATTATAAAATTCTTAATTTTAATATCAATGAAATTATCATCATCGTCAGCATCAGTATCAGCATCTTGATTATAATTGATAGTATCATCAATAATTATTTGAAAAGAAATGGTTGTTATATCTAAAATTGCATTAAATTTGGTGATAATTGACAGCAGGGGTAACATAGATCCAATTCCATTACTAGGTTTGTTAATATACCATAATTTATGATTTGAATTACTTAAAATTAATTGTGGTGATTTAATTAAGGGTGGCACACTTGGTAGCGATAGCAAGGTCAGGATCAGTTGTTTATAAATTGATTTATTATTGATTACAATATTATCTAATTGTGAATTAGTAAATGGGATAAATAAATCATCATCGTCATTACTGGTGGTGGTGGTGGTGGTTTTAGTTGATTGCAATATTTCAAAATAGGGATATTTGGATATCAACATTGAATTATAAATGTCTCTACTAATATCAAACACATCTATTCTATAATCAAACAAATAATATGGATCAGTCTTAATAGGTATCCTGTCACCACCGCCACCGCCACCGCCACTGTCGCTGTCATTATTATTAAATGAATCATAATTGGTATTAATGAGATTCCCATTTTTACCAGTATTAGAGGAATCAATAGTCATAAGTATAACATTAAGTTTATTAATATCAAAAATTTTTGTAGTTTGATAAATAAATTCATCAACATTAATACTTTCATCATTATTATCATCATTATTTTGAAGTGGATATTTATTTCCTAATGGTAAATCTTCAATTGGAATATCTTTATAAATCAATAATTCTGATAAATTTAATATTTCATCAATAGATTGTGCCTTACAATTTGAAATTAATGATCCTTCATTTCCTCCTTGTTGAAAAATTAAATTAAATTTAAAAATCTTATAATATTGATTTAAACAATTGATCAACATTGATCTATTCTTATTATCTATTAATTGATTAATAAATTTCCAAATACTATCAATTAAATGATTTATAACAATATTTAATTTTCCTTCATTGGTTTTATTATTATTATTATTATTATTATTATAGTAAGATGTTATGAATTTTTGACATTGATTATTGGTTGTAGTTATATCAATTAATAATAATTTATTTAATTTACAAATATATTGTCCAAATACAAATATTGAATTGATTAAATTGATTTGTTGGTTTTGGTGTTGATGCTTTAAATAATAACTTAAGGAATTAATTGATTCATCACCAATTAAATTACACCAAATATTCTCATATAATAAAGAATTTGCATAATTGTTGTTCCTTAATGTTAATGGAAGGATTAATCGAATCTTTATAGTTTGTAATCTTTGTTGATGATTTGTTAATAATGAAGAAATCGATGAATTTGAACCATTTCCATTTCGATAGATATGTAATATTTGATTATATTTCGTGAAAAGTTGTTGTTGTTGTGGTGGTGGTGGTGAATCTATGAGTGACATATTTCTTAATAATGCTAGTTTTTGATTATTTTTAAGTTTCAGAAAACTATTAATCACCAAATTTTGTAATTTTATTAATGATAATTTACTTTTCACAATTAATATCATATTTGAAGGTTGTAAAAAATATTGTAAATGATTATTTAATAAATTTTTCAATTTCAATTTATTTATAAATTGATTGAATGATAGTTTTTTAGTATTGTAATTGCTATTGCTATTGCTGTTGTTGTTATTTTCTATTGAAAGAGTTGATTTATTACCTGTGGCAAATTTATTGAATGGATGATTAACATTACTCAATAATCTTAATCCATGATATAATATTTTATCATCATCAGTTATATTCAATTGATGTTCTTCATTAATTGAATTAATCTCACCAATAATCAATTTTTTATCATTAACCATATTGCCTAAACCCATACCCTTACCCTTACCCATGATTATACCACCATTATTATTTTTTGTACTTGGATTAAACAATTGACTAAATTTTATCAATATTGAATTCAATTGATGATAATATTCATCTTCATTATCCTCTTTGTTTTCTTCTTCTTCTTTTTTGTTTATCATTACATCAAAATATATATTCATAAAATCACCCATAGTATACCCATTAATATCTCCACCCATTTTTTTCAATTGATTAATAAATTGATAATGATTGAAAATTATTAAATGTTCTAAAAGATGAGTTAAACCTAAATAATTCATTGGATCATTAAAACTACCAAAATCTTCAATGGTCATTGAACATGTGAAATGATTATTTATACCAGGATCAGATATTAATAATACTTTTAACCCATTATTATTTAATTGAATATATTTATAGGATTTATTATTATATTGTTCAATTAATGGTTTTTTGAAATTTGTTTGTAATGTTGTCGCTGAGAAAAAGCAATCCATGATTGATGAATGTGGTGTATTATTAAAACTACTGCAAAAACATAATAGATATTCCAACTTATCTATATATATATATATAAATCGGTATACCAATGAAGTAGTGGAGTTTCATTTTTTTTTTTTTTGGTAAGGATCCCTGTTTCTTTACAAGAATAATTGCCAAATTTGGAATCAACAATGAAGACAAATATTTGAATGCAAAAAAAAAAAAAAAACATGCATATGGTAGCACAATCCACTAAAGTCAAATCAACAATCACTTGTAAAGCTTGTAAGTTGTTTTCCAGTATTAAATAGATGGATTGATGTTCTAGTTAGGATGATTTATTCACCAAAAATAGTATGAGGCTTGTTAGATTAGTAAAATAGTGACATTTTGATTGGTAGACATTATCTTAGTTGTGACTAAGCGTTCAATGGGGGGGGGAGGAAATTAGTGGAATGCTGCTATTAACAAAACCTTGTTTAATAGTAGTAGTCAACAATTAGCACACAGATGTACATTGAGTCCCTCCAAGTAATGTTAAACTTTGATCTATTTCCAATAGCTAAAGGTGTTGGCTGTGAACTAGGGAAATTTGATCATTATTTGACAGTATCAGGAAATGGGAGCGGGGGGGGGGGGGGGGGTGGGGGTGCTGCTGCGTGCGGGGCGCAATACTCATAGAACCAAAAATAGATTGCTGCAGTGAGAAAAAAGTGAGTTGTCCCGCCCGCCCGACCACGGGCACCCCACCAACGAAATATTCAAACAACTGGTGATGATGAATATTGTTTAAGATTTCTTGGTAGAAATGTACTAAACTCACTTCCTAGTGATGGGTAGATCTTATCAATACATCAAAGATAAATCCTGTGATAATTATACTAGCTAGATCTAGTATTGCTACTGAGCATAAAAAATGGGGGGGGGAATCTATTTGGGAGATTTAACCATGGAGATAAACAGGACACACCTCAACAACAACAACTTAGAGATTCCCGCTGATAAGAAACATTATTGGTTTGAGTACACGAACAATTGCTCAAGGCGGACTGATACCAGCAATGGTAGTGGGCTAATGATCAAAAAAAAAAAAAATTACAATCAATCAATTGCTAATAATAAGAATGGAAGAAAAAAGAAATGTGAGATTTGCCCCTATTTTTCTGATCAATCCACACGCACTTTTTCTTTGTTAAATTTCTTTTTTTTTTTTTTTTTTGTTAACAAATTATTAAACGTCATTCAATTTGCACTTCTTTTTTTCTTTTCTTTTCTTTGCTCATTCTGAAATTTCATGATTATCACAATTCCATACACACACACACACATACACACCACAAAACTTCTTCTCAACAATTTTCTCAGATTAAAATATAATCCTCGCTAGATCGCCCTTTCCATTTTCAATTTTCCATTTTTAATTTTAACTTTTTGTCCTTCCTTTTTGTTTTTGTTTTCTAGTTTCTGTTTTTTAATCTCAGATATCAACTTCTTACACATCAATACATATACCCACCACCACATTAGAGAGTTGTTACATACTCACGCATATATAGACACTCACACACTCACACTCACATATACACCGCCCAACAACATAGCCAGATCAGACAAATTTTCTTTTTTTTTTTTTGTTAATAATGGACCAAACTAATCAATACGGTAATACTACTTTACCTACAATTAAAACTACAACAACAACTACCCCAAGTCCAGACATTATCAACCTCAACCTTAACCTCAACGACAATATCAATAATAATAATAATTTCCCTAATATATATTTCAATTTCAACGATAGTATCAACAGTATTAGAATGAGATACTATGTTTCTAAATCATTTGAAGATGATATAGAATTTTTACCAGTTAGAAGAAAATTTAATGCCGCCTCAGCTGCTTCATTTTCACCATCTGCATATTCACCTTCTCATTGATTGAGTTTTAAGGTGGGAACGGGGGGGAGGAGGACGAGGAGGACGAGGAAGTTTCTCTTCTCTTTTCTCTCTCTCTTATTTTTACTTTCCTTTTAATGTATAGAATGTTTTATTTTAATGTACTTTTATTATTATTTAGATACGTTGTTCTTTTTTTATGCTTGTTCCTGTATAATGATTTTCTTCTTCTTGTCTCAATGGGAGAACAATTATTATCACCATTTCATTTCATTTCATCAACCCGACAAAGCAATTCCGATTCCGTTCAAAAAACAACATCATCAATAACCAGAAGTCAGAGGTTCCCATTAAAGAGTAAGTCTACCCGCTACCCTACCTACATGATAAAGAGACTGGTCTCCATTTCTAGGCATTTATTTTGTTTTGTTTTAGAAGTACCATTTTAGGTTTTGAACTTCTTCTTCTTCTTCTTCTAATAACCCTTTTTGAAGTTATGATCTTACGATTACAGCATAGAATTACTTACAAGTCGCTCTAGGAAACACTCGGAATCAATAGATACAAATTGTAAACCAAAACACGCAACGACCGTAACTGCAATAATGGTGCCTTCTTTTTCTCTCTCTCTTTGCTACCATGTGCGTGTATGTGTGTCGCTTTTTTTTTTGTTCATTTCTCTTTGCAACTATTGATGCTACTACCACACCTCAGCTGGTGTTATTGTTAGAGGCAAGCAAGCAAGCAATAACAAACGTGGAACACTGCTCAATTAAAGAACAACCAACTGAGGAGTTCAATTTGTTGTAAAATCGAATTCCTAGCATTTATCCCAGGCTTATTATATATCCCCTATTACACCAAGTGACCTTACCTAGTCAATCCTTGACTTGATTGGATTCTTGAGAGAAATTCAGTTCAAAATTTTACATTTGTAAATTTTTGTATAAACTAAACTTGAAAATATACTATTATATCTAGTATACACATAAATCAAAAGAATATATTTCGTTAGCACTAATATATTCTAATCCTATAATTTGTAAAAAAGGCTATGAGGCTAATTTCACAACATTCCGTGAATCTATGATTTACTCCATTTAAGACAAATGATATAAAAAACCATTGCCGACAATACATTCTAATTAGTCACCTTACCATTTACTCCAAACATTGTCATTTCATATTATATGGTTACCTTGACGGGCTAACTAACTCAAGCTAAATTGGTAATGTAGTCTGTTCTCCATTTGAGTCGAATGCCACGACTCAATGACAGTAGTATTTACGGAAACAAATATCAATGATCATCCCAACACCCAAATTGAAAAGAAAGAAATTCAACAACTCCATGACAGGTATTATCGGATTGGTCTATTCCAAAAAAAAAAAAAAAAAAAAAGATGGAGTATTTTTCTGACTTCTTATAGTCTTTTTATATTTCTAAGATGCTCAATGACTAAAATCTAGCTTATATAATCGCGCTCGGAGAATGAGTCCCACAACAACAACAACAACATCAGTAACAGTAACAACAACAACAACTCCAAAGCAATATTGACTTGTCGCTCATCAAGCAACAACCAATGAGAGGATGAGAATTCTAGAATTCTGAAAGTAGCAGTTAATTAATTGATACCTTGTAGAAGATTGAAATTTTTTGCAACAAAAAAAAAAAACTCTTTAGCATCAAATTGGAACCACATTCTACATATTTTGTAAATTGATATAACAAACAAACACAATAATAAAAAAAAACATATATTATAAACTATAACAAAAAAGGGGAAAAAAAAGAATATACGCTAATAATAGAATACATTCTAATTTTTAATTCTATGTTGGTATATTATTCGTTAGTAACTCTTCTTAGATTTCAAATTCTAAGAAGAGACATGTGAGAAATCCACAAGAATCAATTTTTTTTTTCTTTTTTTTTTGCAACCATTATTTAATTATTTTTATAGTCGAATTATAAAAAGACGAACCCGGACTAGGTCCCCAATCGTTGCAAAAAAAAACATGGAAGAAGTATAAAATGTGATGAAAGAAAACCTTTAATATGTGTAAATTGTCATGGTTTCCAAAATAATTCATTTGTTTCTTTTATGGTTCCTTTTCTGAAGTATTTATAATTAATAAGTAAAATGAGCAATGTGACTAAATTCCCCCCCCCTCCATCCCTTCCATCCCTTCCCTATCATCCCGTTGTTATTATTCTATTTTCTATTTTTGTTGGGTTAATTCAGAATGTGTGGTATATTATTATTATTATTATTATTATTTGTAAACATGGCAATATTTCTAACATATACCGCATATTTTGTAAATTCTTGGAATTTGAAATTGCCAACGTGGCGTTGATGATGATTATGATGGTATGTTTAGTTGAGGAGATATTCTGCCGGAATAGGAGCAAACTAGAATGAGAAAAACTCTTCAAACATTCTGTTGTGTAGTTGTCAAATTAGTCAATGGTTGTAAAGACAAAAACCAGCAAACCAACCAACCAACCAACCAACTTTAGCAATATTAAACGTATTGGCTGATTGAAGACGCGCATACCAGGATAATACTACAACTGCAATGATTGCTTGGGTTTTTTTTTGTTTGTTTATTTTGCTATTTTTGGTGTTTTATTTATGGAATTCCAAGAATTTTCATCAAAGGGTTGGTTGGGAATAGAGAGGGGGAGGAAGGCGGGTGGTTTCTTGCTTGGGATACATGAAATTATTATTATTGCCTAATTTCAGATACTTAGAGGCAATACTCTGCATTGAGAAAAACAGAAATAAGTATAATGTGTTCCCATTGGATAGGATAAAATAGGATTCTTCATATACTTGGGGAGGGTTTAGGGAATGTTTATAATCTTGATAAGGTGATGAATTCATTGCTGCTGCCGCCTTGGCTGTCTTTTTTTTTTTTTTTTTTGCAGTAGAAGGGGGAATATTCAACATACATTACATGCTGGGGTGTGGTTCAGAAATAGGATATAAAAGAGGTGAGAAATTTCCACCATTTATTGAAATATAATTAATTGATTAATTAATTAATGAGTTCTAATTAACAAAAATGCGGTTTTTTTATTGAATGATACTGTGTCCATAGTTGTTCGTTGTGAAGTTCTTTCCGGGACACGATGTATTTGAATGATTTTACTTTAACTGATTAGAAATAAAACCATTGTACTTCAATTACTACTAACTAAACTAATTAAATTACTATTAATGTAATTTAATTACTACTAACTATACATTAAATAACTAGCGTTTATACCACTTTAGATGGTATATTTTTTTTTTTTGATTTTTATAGTAATAGAATATTTTAAATTATTGTGTTGTGTTTATATTAATTTTCAAAATGTAGAGTGTTGAAATCAATCAATCAATCAATGTTCTCTGAAAAATAAACAAATATAATAATCAAATGGTTATTTACTTGACATAAGATAGTGAGTTGAGTTGAATTGAATTCTGACCAATAAATTAACAAATGGCCAATTTGAAGCATTAGTTAAACTTCATCAATGTGCACCGAACACACAAAATAAAAGCTTAAAGACCAATATCAAAATGAAATATATTTCACAACATAATCACTATTTAATTATATATAAAAGAAAAGAAAAGAAAAGAACTAAATTGATCAGGATAAAGTATCAAACCATCTAAGAAAGGCGAAGCAACTTCATTCAAGTTGGTCTTGTCAGATGAAACCTGTTCATTTGAGAAAGATTGGTGGATCCTTTGTATATTCTAGTTTTGCTGTATAAAATTTCTTAGTAAGCTCTGTGCTGTAATCTGGGAAGTATGGAAATAACCCTGGCATCTCAATATCTCTTGCGTTCTCATATAGCCTAATAATAAACTCGTCTTTTTTTTTTTTTTTTTTTTTTACTTTATGGATTCCAAAATTATGTTGTTGGATCATCAATCAACCAATTGTTAGTATTCTCATATATTTTTCTTTGTGTTGGGACATGCCCTATGTATGGAGATCCATAGTGTGGTTTTATTCACTTCACACAATGTGTAAAAGTGAGCCCTTACAAAATGCCGTGTGTGGGCTTCACTTGCACAATTGTTCAACAAAATATTTCTTGAAAGAGCCCCATCCCAACATACCCATCTCAAACTTAAACGAACAGGTTTATGTGACCACCCGTCAGGTGAATGATTGAAATATTTGTTCTGGAATATTGGCAGAAAAAACAGGGGGTGGCACAATTCTCTGACACACACACAAAAAAAAAAGAAACATCCTAATTGATGCAAAAAAAAATTTTTCTTTTAACGGAAGAATTGCAAAATTCGGAAAGAAAGAAAAATTGATTCCATAACCAAACAATCAATCAAACAAACAAACTACATGTATGCATTCTGCACCATAAAAAATTAAGGCTGGTTATTTAGTTTTCTTCCAAAACTAGAAGTAGTACCAGAGGGTTTATTTGCAAAGAATAAAAAAAAGGTATAAACGAGATAAAAAGAAACTCCAACTTGTTACCAAAGAAACTTTCCAAGGCGGTCACAGTCACCAATCAATCAACCAACACGACCACCACTACTATTCCTCCGGAAGTAATATATCGCCTCAAAAAGTTGGTTCCGTGTCTTTTTCGTTCATCCCTTGGAAATTGGAATTCTGTTTTTGATTCGGACTCAACAAACGAAGAAGAACCACTTTTAACATTTTTCAATCAGAAGTAGAAGTAGAAAGTAAAAGTAGTAGTAATAGTGTCAGTTTTTGGAATACATTGACCCGGCTTACAAATCTTGTCTATATAAACGTGTAAAAATGTTTTTAAAAAGTATATATGTATATTAAATCAACAACAACTATATATATACATATCAATACCATCAATCATCTACTGGAACAACAACAACAAATATCTATCAATGCTTGGTATAGTCGTCTTTCTTCCACATCATTTGTTCAATCTGATGTTCAGTCACGCTGATGATTAATGATGCTTTATTACATTAGACGAAATCTCCTTTTAAAGAGCAAGCTCTCCTTCACGATGTAGTCGTTGCTAATTGGCGTTGTGGGTACGCTTAAAATAGCACAGACTATTGAATTTGTTGTTCATCCACTCAAAGAACGCAGCCTTTGCTGAAGATAAAGGGTATCAAAGTTGTCATAGTTATTATTTGTTTTATCAACAAGTTCCAATTCTTGAGGCTGGTGTCTTGTGGTGATGCTATGTTGATGAACTTCACTGCATTGTTTGTTTCGTTGTTATGTTGTGATGATGAACTTGATTGTTTATAGAAATAAGTAGAATGAGAATATATTAGGCTGTTGTTTTTGTTAATGAATTTTTTTTTTTTTCAAAGGAAATTTGTTCCTCTATTTATATTGTTGACTTGAGGTGTGAAATCTTTTGATTAATCAGAATTAATAATAATTTTATAAAAAAATCCTGTGTTTTGTGACTTGAGTACAGAGAAAACTATAAAAGAAGAAGAAAAAAACGCAGAGTAACTCAAAATTCATGCCGCCATAGTTTAAACGATGTCTATTCATTTTTAGGAATGAACAACCTTAACTATTGCGTACCGTCTGAAATGGAAACTTGCACCAGTTAAACTTGAAACTAGAGCTACTTACGTACATGATTTTTTTTTTTTTTTTTTTGTTGGTATAAAAAAGAAGAAAAGAATGCCGATCCAAAAAAAAAAAAAATTTTTTTATTTCCTGGTTCTACCAATTGAGGCAAATGCCACGATTATACGCCCATTACTGGTGGTTTATCTTTGAATCAATTGAAGGAAAATTTAGGTGAGGATGGAATTAAGAACAGCACATTCTCAAGCAGACAAGTTCAAAATTGTTACTCAATGGACGGAACTAAGCAAATCAAGGTTAAATACTTCCTCCTAATGAAGAAATACCAAGGTTTATTGGATGCTATTACTCCCTTGAATAAACTCAAAACTATCAATCATCATCAATTAATTAATTATCACAAAAGAACAAACCACCATTATTTAAAACCTATAAAATTATATACCTACAATCTAAGCATTAGTTGATCCCTTATTTTTTTTTTTTTCCAATTTCCCCCTATTATTTCTTGTATATATACTCTGTTGCTTTATAAGTTTGATTTCTCTTAAGGACCTCGAGATTCCTCAAAGAAACTTTGGTCATCATTACTGGTTTTAATACTATTAGCATAAGTACTAGCATTAGTACCACCACCAGGATGAACACTCAATGTTTCCATAATTGAAGCTGGCGGGATACCTGTAGTGCTACAATTGGTATCAATACTTCTTCTTCTTATTCTTCTCGTAGAACTAGCTAACGTCACTATTGACTCACTATCACGGTCCTGACCACCTATACTTGCGTTGAATGTAATTGGCAAAATCGTATTATTGTTGTTGTTATTATTAACAATCGCAGCATTGTTATTGTTGTTGTTGTTGTTGTTGCTGTTGTTGTTGTTATTGGTGGTGGTATTTGTTGTTGTAGTAGTAGTCGATGAAGACGATGTGGTGCTAGTTAGACTAGTAGTAATTGTGGGAAGAAAGGTATAATTAGTTGGAGTTTGTACACTTGGAGCTAATGAAGTCTCTGCTGTTGATGCAATCAAAGAAGTCTGATCATTAAGAGCATCGCCACTCAATATAGATGGAGATTTTGTAGACTGGCTTGACACTATTGATTTCAATGGAGTTGTACTAACATTATCACTGATCTGATCACTCATCACATCTAATGAATTTCCTTCTTCCCCTTCATCCTCATTGTCCACATTGTTGATGTTGTTTTCTTGTTCAAGTTGTTCTTGTTGAGTTGGATTGTTATCGTGATTTTCAACCAACTCTGTATTGGGGATATTATCTTGGTTTCTGTTTGATACGGGTCTATTTCTTGACTGGGAAGATTGTCTATTGGAATGTCGAGATCTGTTCACGTTGGTGTAGTTGTTGTTATGGGTATCATTGCTATTGTTATTAGTATTAGTGTTATTATTAGATGTTCTTCTGTTGGTATGGTTATTCATAGCAGTTCTATTTTGACCTTGCATCAATCTTCTAACCCAAGCAAATCTATTTCGGGGGTGATTACGTCTGTCATTGGAATAAGTCACTATTATTGTTGTTAGTATTATAGTCTCAGGGTACTGTTCAATTATTTCAGAACATACCTTCAGGTGTAGTAGCCATATTGTTAAATTACCTTGTAAGTAAGAAAGGGTGTGTTATGTGAATACGATTGATTACTAAAGGGCAATACAAAATGAAACAAGAATGAGTGGTTTTTTTTTTGTCCCTTTTTTTTTTTGAGCTTTGCTTTTCTTTTCTTTCCCTATTTTTTTTTTATGTTGTTGTTGTTGTTGTTGTTGTGTTTTCTTGTTTGGCGTAATTTTTTTTTTTGGCCTCGTGTTTTTATTTCTTGTCTCCTTTTCAACTAAATCTTCGTCCCCTCTGCCGCAGCCCCCCCTTTTTTTTTTTTTTTTTTCTTTCTTTTTCTTCTTCCTCATTCTTTCTTGTTCCAACCACCGCCACCACCTGCGTCTGGTGTTAATAATAATAATTCTCTTTGTTTGATCACCAGTATTTGCTGTTATCATACCTCAACCCCTTAGTTCTATCAACTGTTAGACAATCTCCATTCTTTTTGTAAACATTAAAAATTCACAATCAAAACCCTTTTTGAAAAAAAAAAAACTAAGAAAGTGGTGTTACCATGATATGCATAGATTAGGTTTGCCTAACCAATAACATATTTATTTATTCTTTTTTGATGCAGAAACAAGAAAGTAACAGCAACAAACTGTTCTCTTTATGCATATTTTAGACGAGGATTCTAAATCTCTTTCTTTTCAAATAACAGTGTTTGTTAATTTGCTAATTATGGCTAAGAAGAGTTTATTCTGTTCAATCACTTACTGTTAACATTGTAAGATATTTTGTGGTTCTTATTGTACTGATAACTCAACCATTTGTTCATATCTTTTGCGTTTCTTAATGACTTACAAAAAGAAAAGACTCCATAATTATGATAAAACCCCAATGGTCACATTTATGGAAGTTAGTAGAATTTCCAATTGAACAAAATTGTGAAATCCAAAATTTTGAGGCAGAAAAAGATGTGAAAAAAATAAAAAAAAAGAGAAGTCTATTGGTGCAAAAAAAAATTACTCTCTTGCGGGGAATCGAACCCCGATCACGCGCGTGACAAGCGCGTATTCTGACCGTTAAACTACAAGAGAAGCTTGCAATGGTAAATCCCACTAGGCTATTCTAGCTGATTTGTTGGTCTGTAAAATTTGCAGATCGTCAAGACAACAAAAAACAAGGTTGGATTTATTAATTGGCGAACCAGAAGTGTTGGGTGATGATGATGATGATGATGATTGCTTTCACCTCATTTGTAGAAAAAAATTACATTTCTAGTTTAACTTGACGTAGCTAGTCCATAAAGCTAACAACTTAGTGCGAAATAGCAATGTTTGACTTAATTGATGAAACAGCTTAATAGAATACAATGTAGGCAATGGAGTTTGATGAATTTAGTTCAAATGTGGTAAATTATGAATTTGTCATAACTTGTGAATATCCTCCGTAGCCTTTAATTAGCAAAACCAAACCATTGGAATTATTTGGGGCTACTCAGCAACATCAACATTCATAGTTGATTATATTACTAACCTACTCACCCATTTCAAATATAGGAAATAAGTCTGAATTATTTCCTTACTGATATATAATTCGGGATTTCGTTATATATATATATATATATATACGAGTATATAATGTACAAATTGTGGTTATATTATAATTCTTGTGTTTTTTGTAGTCAAACAAGTATAGGTTTGTTTAGATAGTTTCTATAAGACAAACAGTTTGGAATACTTCTATAAAGCTTCCAACCGTCCAATTCTTCAAATAAGATCCAGAGGTTTACAATGTGTATAGTCGTAATTTTGATAGACATATAACAGCTGTGTTTAAGAAAAGGAAAAAAAAAAAAAAATAATGGTTGTAAAAAAAAAAAAAAAAAAACTTCAACTATTTAACCGCTTCAGCAACCACAAAATAATTGCCAAACAATTGAATTATGTTCTTGATTAATCTATTAATATTCATCACCTTGATTCATAAAACCATTTCCAAGAATGACGATTCTATAAGTTTTAGTTTGAGTTCAAAATTCACCAATTTAACCAGTTCAATCAATCACAAGAATCAACCATTATCTCTTCAAAAAAGATCTCGTCATGCTGAATCTCCATTATTTATAACTGATGATCAAGAAGATTATTTTTGTTCTGAAGGTTATTATCCTTCACGTAAGTATTAAACTGATAATTGCCCTTTTCCCACTTGAATATTATATTAATACTAAGATAAAAAAAAAAAAACTCATTTTTTAAGCTCTTGGCGGTAGAATTGAAGGAGCCTGGCAAAAAGCTTTTGACAAAGCCCGTAAATTGATTGAGAAAATGTCATTTGCTGAAAAAGTCAATTTGACAACAGGCACTGGATGGGGGTCAGGTCCTTGTGTTGGTAATACTGGCAGTGTTCCAAGATTAGGAATCCCCAATCTTTGTCTTCAAGATGGTCCTAATGGAGTTCGATTTACTGATTTTGTCACACATTTCCCATCAGGATTAGCAACTGGTGCCACATTTAATAAAGGATTAATGTATCTTCGTGGAAAAGCTATGGGCAAAGAACATAAGAAAAAGGGAGTCCATATCGCCTTGGGTCCAGTGATTGGTCCCATGGGATTGAAAGCAGCAGCAGGTCGTAACTGGGAGTCATTTGGTGCTGATCCATATTTGCAAGGAATTGGTGGTGCTGCCACAGTTGAAGGATTACAGGATGAAGGTGTAATAGCAACAGCAAGACATTTAGTTGGTAACGAACAAGAACATTTTCGACAAGTTGGAGAATGGGATGAAAATGACTGGGATCGTCTTCAATGTTCACTTAGTGCCAATATCGGTGATAGAGCAATGCACGAGATTTATCTTTGGCCATTTGCTAATGTTGTTAGAGCGGGAGTAGGCAGTGTAATGTGTGCCTATAACCGTATCAACAATACTTATGCTTGTGAAAACTCGTATTTGTTGAATTATCTATTGAAAGCCGAATTGTCATTCCAAGGATTTGTAGTATCTGATTGGGGGGCTCAACATACTGGGGTCAGTTCTGTACTTGCTGGACTAGATATGACAATGCCTGGAGAAGTGTTTGACGATTGGCTAACGGGGAAATCTTATTGGGGTCCATTATTGACTCGTGCTGTGTACAATGGTACCATTAGTCAAGAGCGATTAAACGATATGGTAATGAGAATATTGGCTCCCTTTTTCGCTCTTGAGAATGTTCAATTACCACTGGAAGATGATATACCTAATTTTAGCTCATGGACTCATCATACATATGGCCAAGAGTTTCCTTATCAACATTATGGTCCCATAGTGCAAAAAAACTGGCATGTGGAAGCTCGTTCTGAATTTAGTGATAATACTGCATTGACAGTGGCAAGAGAAGCCATTGTTTTACTTAAAAATAGTGGACACAATTTACCAATTGATAAAAATGATGGGGTGAGACGACTCTTCATATCGGGACAAGGTGCTGGACCGGACTCTAAGGGGTTTAATTGCAAAGACCAGAGATGTGTAAATGGTGTATTGACAAGTGGTTGGGGGTCAGCAGCTGTTGGGAATCCATTTGTAATCACCCCCTATGAGGCAATAGCCCGAAAGGCCAGAGAACGAGGCATTGTTGTTGATTATTGTCGTGATAACTGGGATTGTGAAACTAATGCTGATTTAGCCGATTATGCTGATCTATCAATTGTGTTTGTCAATTCATTTTCTGGTGAAGGATATGTGTATCTTGAAAAAAATTTTGGAGATAGACAAAACTTGTCGTTATGGCATAATGGAGATGAATTGATTGAAAAAATTGCTGATAAATGTCATAAAACAGTGGTTGTTGTTTCATCAACGGGGCCGGTTAATATGGAACGATGGATTGAACATGACAATGTTGTTGCAGTAGTATTTGCACCACCTTTAGGGCAATTTGTTGGTCAGGCCATTGCTGATGTATTATTTGGTGATGTTAATCCTTCAGGGAAATTACCATTTACTATAGCTCGGAAAAGACAACATTATGTGCCAATTATTGATGATTTAACTGCTGGTGATATGGAACCTCAAGATAATTTTGATCGAGATATTTATTTAGATTATCGATTTTTCGATAAACATAATATTAAACCTCGATTTGAATTTGGATATGGATTATCTTTTACCAATTTCAAAATTTCCAATTTAAAGATCAATGAAATCAATCCACCTTCGGAATATTTGCCTTATCCTATGGAATATTTACCAATTATTAAAACTGTGGAAGATGATGTTTGTGATCCTGAAGATGCATTATTCCCTCATGATGATTTTGATCCTAATCCTGGGTATATATATCCATATTTATATAATGAGAATGTGCGACTGATTGATGAAGAAGATACTTTTGAATATCCTGGAGATTATAATCCTGATCAAGCAACGTCACCTCCATTAGCTGGTGGTACTCTTGGTGGTAATCCTGCCTTATGGGAAGTTTTATATGAAGTTAGTGTTGAAATCCAAAATGTTGGTAAAATCAAAGGAGGATATGTGAGTCAATTATATATTGAATTTCCTAGTACATTATTAATATCACCACCTAAAGTATTACGAGGATTTGAAAAAGTGTTTTTAGAATCAGGGAAATCAACAAAAATATATTTCAATATTTTACATCGAGATTTAAGTATATGGGATTCTGAATCTCAACAATGGATTATACAAACGGGGACTTATAAAATATATATTTCTTCAACTAGTCGACGGGTTGAATTATGTGGAGAAATTGATATTGGGTGTTAACAAGTACATATATATATTTATATATATATAATTGGGAATTTGCTTAAAATGCTAACAACAACAACAAAAAGAAAAGAAAAAAAAAAAAAAAAAATTTATGGTAAAAGAGTGAACTGGGGAAAAATAAAGATTGATTAGAAAATATAAAATTGGTATAGATAGAGGTTATATGTTGATTTAAAATATATTATTATATGAAATGTTATTATTATTATTATTATTATTATTTTCTTCAAAAACAAAAGATAAAACAAACTTCAATTAGATTTTTTACTATTAATCGTTATTAATATAATTATGATTATTTATTATTAAAACAAAAAAAAAAAAAAAAAAAAAATAAAAATACGTAAAGATTTTACAAAAATTATCTATCCAAGACATAAAAGAATAAAACATACAAATATACAAATATAGACAACAAGAAGAAGAACAACAACAACAACAAGAAGAAGAACATTATGAACTCATATGAACTGTAACTTGAACCGTTGTAACAATATTAGGAGCAGCACTATTACTATTACTATTGCTATTAGTATTAGTATTACCATTGTTGCTATTGTTGTTATTGTTGTGGTTATGTTCATGATCAATTAAGGTTGATGATGTTGTTGTTGATGTTGTTGATCGTTTAATTGAATTATTTGAAGGAATTGAATTATTAGAATCATTTAAATGATGCATGAATTGCAGTGAAAATCTCGGACTTTTCGTACCAGAAGTGGTGGTGGTTGTGGTGGTGGTTGTAGTTGTAGTTGTAGTTGTAGGTTTTTTATCAATGGTGGTTTCAAAAGAAGGAGAAGAATTATTATTTGTATTTGTCAATATCAGTTTTGAAGAAAGTGAGTTGTTGATATTGGTTGAATTTTGATTATTGGAATTAGAATTAAAATTAGAATTAGAATTAGAATTAGAATTGGAATTGGAATTGGAATTGGAATTGGAATTAGAATTGGAGTTGGAGTTGATGTTGATGTTGATGTTTGATTTATCTGGAGAATTATTCACAGAACCAATATTACTACTACTACTACTACTACTACTAGTAGTTATATTATTGGTATTATTGAAATCCCCATTATTATTATTATTATTATTATTATTATTATTATTATTATTATTATTGTGTGGTTTTGAAGTTGACAGTAATTGTAATTGTAATTTTGGATTCAGATTCAGTTTCAATTTCAGTGAATTATAATTACTAGTTGATATTACATTTTGTGATAATGATTGATGTTTTTTAATTTTTTGACGTAAACTAATTTCCAATTCCAATAATTTCATAGAATCTATCGGAATTGATGATGAAGAAGAAGAAGAAAATGCCAATGTCGATGCCAATGTCGATGTTGATGCCAATGTTGATGCCGATGCCAATGCCGATGTTGATGATATATATACTTGATAATGAGTTTTAGTGGCAAGTTTAATTAATGGTTGTAAATTATTAATAGGATTTTTCCTTATATCAAGTTTTATTAATGATATTAAATTTTCCACTCCTTTTAAATTAGTTATTTTATTATCAGCTAAATTCAAATATCTAAGATTAATTAATTGTTCTAAACCTTGAGGAACTGATTGTAATAAATTATTTGATAAATTTAATTTCACTAAATTAGTTAAATTTTTAAATGATTGTCGATTAATATTAGATATTGAAGTTTCTGAAATTGTCAATTGTTTTAATAAAGACCATCTTGTATCATGACGAGAAGTTGATGAAGAAGAAGAAGCTGAAGCTGAAGCTGAAACGGAAGTAGATTTATTTCTTCCTGTACTATGACGAGATGTTATCCTTTCTAAACCATTAGTATAAGGTTTTTTGGCTCTAAATTTATTATTATAAAATGATGCATTTTCAGGAATAGTAGAATTTGTAGTGGTAGTAGTAGTAGTAGTTGTAGTAGCAGTAGTAGTAGCAGTAGCAGTAGCAGTAGTAGTAGTAGTAATAGTATTAGCACGACTAATACCAGTAGAATTAAATGATGATAATGATGAAGAAGTTGAATTAAAACTTTGTCTACCTAATGAATCATCTTCTACTAATTGAAACATTACTTCTTCAATACTAGTAATATTAGCTTTACGAATAATTAATATTCTTAATTGTTCACTTAATATATGCCAACCAAAAATTTCATTAGGATCATAATCTATAATTTCTAAAACTTGTAAATTTTTAAACATTTGAATTGGTATAGAAGTATCACAAGGATATTCTTCATAAGAACTAATGGTATTAATTTTTGTTTTAGGATTAAAAATTAAACAAGGAATTTTTGTGAATGAAGAATATAAATATTTAATATCTTTATTAATAACTTTAGGATCTTTACTAACTCTAAATGATCGCCAATAAAATGATGCATTAGAAACAATAGATCTAACTGAATCAATTGAAGTTATTGATCTATTATCACTATCAAAATGACCATTTAATGATTTAGATTTATTAGCCATAAATGATATAAATGTTGGTTCATGATTTGGATTATCTGATTTAATATTTAAAGGACCAACATCAACATCTAATGATGATCTATCAATTCTTTCAATAATATAATATAAATGATGCAAAGTGAAACTTAATCTTAATGGTTTGATTTTATTTAAATTTGATTGATTTTCTTGAATTTTACTAAAACATAATAATCCATTGGCTAATGATTCCTCATTTTTACGTATATAAGTGGCTAATTTTTGAATATATTCATCTCCATCTATGGAGGCGTCTAGACTACTGAATATTCCCATATAAATAAATAAATCAATAAATAAAGATATAAATAAATATATATATATATATATCTGTCTATCCGTTTGTGTATCCTAATAAATAATAGTCTATCTTTGGTTGGTTCCGAATGGTGTTGTTTAAATGGTTCTTGTTGTTTGTTGTTTGTTGTTTATATTTGATGATTTTACAATGAAGTTATTTTTTTTTTTTTTTTTTAAATTTAGATTTTTAGATTTTTGATTTGTTTTGATTTCTCCTTTTTTGCTTCTTCTTCTTCTTCCACCAAAGAAGAAGAAGAATAAATTTTACTTTGATACACGCACAACAGAATTCTTTACTTTTACTTTTACTTTTACTTTTACTTTCTATTCTATTTTTTCTCGGCGGCGTACTATTCCATTGCCACATTATTTTTTTTCTTCCTCTCTCTCCCCCCCTCCCCCCTCCCCCCTCCTCTTTCCTGCCGAATGTCGCCTCATTCGTTGTTTTCTTCCCGTTCCTTCCCACGTCCGCCCTATCCCCTCCCCGCCCCCTTTTTTTCTTCTTCTTTTTTTATGTTGTGTGAATGATTGGAAATAAAGGGGGGGGGGGGTGATTTGAACTGGACTGGACTGGAGTAGTTTAACGCAAAATTAACAATGATTTGATATATATATATATAGTACTTTAATAATTGTAAATATTACCTCATAGTATCAAGCTAAAAGTGAATTATAAAGTAAACACCTTTCTTTTGGGGTTGACAAATATTTGAGATCCATGGAAAAGCCGAATGTAAAGATCTTGATCCTAATAAATATTTAACACACAAAACAACAACAACAACAACAACAGGTAGGTAGGTAAAAGTAGAAGTAGAAGTAGAAGTAGATAAACTTAAATATAATGATTTCAAATTTACCAATAAAAATAAAAAATAAAAAAAAAGCAAAAATAAGTCCTTTAACACTAGATGCAAAAATTTTCAAGTACTTTAAACTTCTTCATTTATAAGTTTAGTTAGAAAACTATTTTTTGACAAACAGTAAAAGATTTTTATCATTTAGTTGCAAATGGTTTAATTTTTGGTGGGTATCAAGAGAGAGAGAGAGATATTTCCTCCTCTCCTTATGTCCTATAACAAAAAAATGGGCAAAAACCTCTTCTCTTTAATAATTATTACTATGCATTATTACTACCATACACAATATGTTTAGAAAATATTCTTATTGATATTTGAAGCTATTATATTTATATCAAAAGAAGAAGAAGAAGAAGAGTGGTAAGGTAAAGATAAAAGCAGGAAGGAAGGAAGAAAAAAAAAAATAAAAAAAGATAGGGAAATGGGTGATAACTTGGACAATTTGGGGGAAAAATTTATAGATATAAATATTTCCCATTTGATTGTAATACTATAATTTTACTAGCTTTCTTATCAATTAATGAAAGTAAAAATACCATTAATTTAAATTAATTTAATTTAATTTAATAAAAGTGTATGGCTGTATAACTTGTTAGACAATGATTATTATTATTATTATTATTATTATTATTATTATTATTATGAGTTTTCTATTTTCCAATTTCTATATCTATATCTAATTGACCGGTTAAAAGATTATCTTCATTGGGTTTGGTCTATTTATAGTTTTAAGTTCCAAACCCTCTTTAGTTACTACTACTACTACTTATTCCGAGTTTTCCCTTTCCCTTAATTGTCCTATCCTATCCCATCCTATCCTATCCTATTTTATCTTAATATATATCTTGAGTTTTAAGATTTTTATTTACAACATCAACATCAACAACAACAACAATATGAACAATGTAACAAGATAAATGGGATCGAAAAGTTTATCATCCACAGTTTTTTTTGTTTTTTTGCACCCCCCTTCCCCCCCCTTTGCCTTGCCTTTGCCTTGCCTTGCCTTCTTTCTCCTTCTATATTAACTTATATCATTACATATTATAAGTATAATCTTAAACACGGAATTAAAATTAAAATTAAAATTAAAATGATACTAAAACAAAACAAAACAAAACAAAACAAAACAAACTTAATATCCAAATAATGTTTCCAGACCGGAACAAAATTTTGCAAAAAAAAAAAAAAAAAGAAACTATTATAAAAAAAGATTATTTATTTATTTATTTTATTTTTCCAATTCATATTACATGGAAACAAATAGACATATTTTTCATAATACTTTATATATTTTATAAATCAAAGTAATATAAGTTGTCTATATATATATATAATAATAATAATAATATATCAATTAGAAAACTAATCTTATATTGAAAATGTGGCGACTTCGACTACGACTACGACTATGACTACGATTACGACTAACTCTCTCTTTCTCTCGGTTGATTAACATATAGATTATGAGTCCAAATTGAATCTGAATCTAGACATATCTTTCAAAATTAACTATTTTTTTTTTTTTTTTTTGTTTTTTAAAAAACTTAGTTGACAGTTGACAGTTACTACTGGAGAGCTGGTGTTGATGATTCTGATTCTAATTGGTATAGATATATAAATAAATAAATAAATAAATAAATGAAAGTGTCTATAAAGTCTAGACTCCTCTTGTGTCCGGAAAAAATAAGTTAATCCATTAGAAACAGGAAACAGGAAACAGGAAACAGGAAAAAACATTAGAGTGACAGTGATTATTAATAAATTATTATTGCTAATACCAATTTTTGAGATTTAGTAGTAGTTAGACCCACTCACTCACTTATCCCCTTTTTGTTTAATACATTCTTTATTGTATTTTATTGAAATTGATCTTCAAATAAGCCTCCCCTTCCCCCCTCCCCTCCCCTCCCCCCCTTCCCCCTCCCTCAATATAATTGAAATATAATTATTAGATTAGGTCGATAAAGAATTTTTACACCTTTGAAAAAGCAAGATCTTAATTAAACCATGGTATAGTCCGGTCTAAAATCTTCTAGTATGGTGGTCTATAGAAAGTATCATTGGTTGTTATTACAATTCCAAATTAAACAAATATTGTTAAAAAGTTTATTTTGTAAATTTCGGTGATAAATAATTATTCGATTGTGTATATATATGTATATATGTATATATGTATGTATGTATGTGTTTTAACTCCCCTTTGATTTGATTTGATTCGATTCGAGATTTGAGTTTGACTTTGGATTTTGGATTTTGGATTTTGGATTTTAGGTTTGGGTGTTTTTTTTTTTTGGAACTCATATAGATTTCTCGGAAGGGATTGAAAGAGAGGTTGTTGTTGTTATTGTTGTTATTACTACTACTACGCCTCTTTGTGTTATTATTGTCGCATTAACTTACCACAGCCCCACAGCCCCACGCACCGCACCGCACCATCTTCTCCTTACCTTCCTGCCCCACCCACTACCCACTACCCACCCCCTCCCTCCCGCTCCTCCCTCCCTCCTTTCTTTCTCTTTGTTTTATTATTATTATTATTATGACTTCATGCCCCACTTGCCTCTATTAAGTTGTTGCGTTGCTGTTGTTGCTGTTGTTGCTGTGTTATATAAAATGCAAAAAAAAAGAAAACAACCAATCAATTAATAAATAAAATTGCAGCAATTCCATTTATAAATTACCAAAAAGCCTTTCTTTAGATATATTTCAAGTTTCCTTTGTGTAACTGTAACACGTTGTTTTTCTTTGCTTTGCTTTGCTTAGCTTTGCTTAGCTGTTATTATTATTATTGTAGTTAGTTTGTCTATTATATTTGATAATGGGTTACTGAGGCTGAAAATGACAGCAACAACAACAACAACAACAACAACAACAACAACAACAACAACAACAACGAAGACAAATAATAATGGTAGATTGTTTTTACATCTGATTTAATCTCATCTTAAAATTGGGCTTTTAAATAAATTACTATTATTACTAGTATTATTATTATTACTACTATTATTACTACTATTATTATTATTATTATTTCGATTAAAGAATGAAGATGATTAATACACAAGAGGATTAGTAGTATGAAAAAGAATGATTTTATTTAATGAAAGGGATTGAAAAAAAAAATTAAAAAAATTAAAAAAATTAAAAAAAACGAAACAAAACAATGCTTATTCACTAATGATAATGATAATGATAATGAAGATAATGATGAAGATGATGAAGATGATGAAGATAATGATGAAGATGAAGATGATGGCTTATAATAATTCATTTTTCTCCTATTTTTTAAATGATTTTGAATGTATCCTTACTTGTCTAATTTTTTTTGTTTTTTTTTTTTATTTTTTTTTTGACCTGTCAAAATTTCATTGTAAAGTTTTTTTTTAGCAAAGGAAATTATCGGAAGATTATATTAAATGAAAAAACCAAAAAACACCAAAAACGAAAACAAAATGTTATTTGAAGAAGTTAAAGGCAGAAAAAAGATAACGATAAAAATGATAAGACTATGTAACTTTATGATTTTCTTCTTGGTATTTTGGTTTGATTGATAAGGATTCCAAAAAGAATTTTGAAGATAATGAATAAATAAATGAATTAATGAATAAATGAATGAATGAATAATGCCTTTGTCAATTTCTCTTTCTTACTCTCTCTTACTCTCTCTCACACTTGATGTTATTATTCTATTGTATTTAATCATAGACGATAAAAAAAAATATATATACATTGTATATACATGAATTAATTGTCATTGGTGTATATATATGTGTATTGAATCATTTCTGTAACTAGACTAAAATAAACTAGTAGACTTGAAAGTAAGAGAAACGCAAATCTTCCTCAAAAAAATGACACAATAATTAAATCAGTTTAAAGTTTTTCCACAAAAAATTTATTATCCTTAATGATGAAATGATAATATGATAATAATAAGAAACAACTTCAAATTTCAAACTAAAACAATGGAGTTTAATAATCATATGAAAAATATAAAGAAGAAGAACTAGAAGTAGAACTAGAACAGAAGTAGAACAGAAGAGAAATATTAACAAAGTTAAACTTTATATAATAGAATTTCTTATTATTCTTTATATTGTTGGCTGCTGTGGTGGTGGTGGTGGTGGGGGTGGTTATTTCTTTTAACCCACACCGCCACTATTGATTCTTTTCTGTATATGTATATATGGTGATACATCACAACAACAACAACAACAACAACAACAACAACAACAACAACAACAACAATAACAACAATAACAATAAAAATCACATTGGTTCCTTTTATCCCTTTAATTATATAGGTGGTAATGGTGAATACTAATCCCATATTCTCCGGGTTCACCAAAACAAAATAATCACCCATCAACCAAAAACCAACCAACCACCATCCCTTCCCTTCCCTTTCCTTTACCTTCCCTTTATTTATTTATTTGTGGTTATTATTGATCAATTTGTTACCAAACTTATAATATTGTTTTTTTTTTTTTTTTTTTACTGTTTTAATTTTTCATTTCATTTCATTTCATTTATAATTATATAACAAATTAGTTTATAGATAGACAATAATTATGTAAAACTACTTAAATTATAAATAATCCAAATATAGTAAAAAAGGAAAAAGCCCTCATTCTTCTTCATCCGTTAAACACACAAAAGAGAAAAACCAACTCAGCCAATTACAAATAAACAAACCATTTTTTGTTGCCATAGAGAGATGAAAAGAGTAACAAAAAATAAAAAACCGTTGTACTTTAATTCCGAAATTTTATTAATCAATTGATTAGTTGATTAACTAAAGTTTTCTTCTTCTTCTTATTCTTCTTCTTATTCTTATTCTTATTCTTATTCTTATTCTTCTTTTTTTTTTTTTTGCCACATGGTAATATATAGAAAGGGAAAGAAACGGAAGAATTAATGATTTATTTTTTTATTTTTTTCCATCAACGGATTAATTTTATTTTCTTACAAAATAAAAATGTTATATCCTAACCCACCCATCCACCTACCCATCCACTCACCAACCCACACACCCACACTTTTTTAAACAAATAGAATTAATATGTAACGATAAGCTAAGATAAGACATGATAAGATAAGATAAGATAAGATAATTAAGGGAATATAAATCCAAATTGGGTTCCATATATATTTTCTTGGCATTAAAGAAATTTTTTTTTTTTTTTTTTTTTTTTTTTTCTAGAACAAGATATCAAAAATCTTGGTCCTGTAATAATTTCCTCTACTATTGTTGTATATGATTGGGATGTGGATGTGGATGGGGATGGGGAGGGGGGGTGTTTGGTTTGGTTTGGTTTGGTTTGGTTTGACTTGTGTTTGTGTTTGTGTTTGTTTTTAAAGAAAGCCGATAAATCTCGACAAGTTTAGACGAAACAAAGGTGTCAAAAAAAAAAAAAATTATTGTGGAATATTTCAAATTAACAATATATACATATAAAAAAAAAGTGGCAGTTCAACAACAACAACAACAACAATCACCACAACCAAGAAATATTACGGAAAATTTTAGCTAATAATAACAAGAACAAGAATAATAACAAGAATAAGAACAAGAAAAATAACAAGAAAAATATATGAAATAGTAGTAGAAACCCACCCACTATAATGAAAAAATTAGTATAATGTAGAAACGCAACAATTTAAACAATACATTGACATTATGCTAATTCTTGCATAACGCATTATTATTATGGACATTGTTGGTATTTCATTTTGTACATAGAATATCATCAACAACAATAATTGATTGACAGGTGGTAGTGGTAGTGATAGTGGTTTCGTAGGTTGGTAGAATATTAGTTAATAATTTAGTTTTAGATGTTTTTTTTTTTTTTTTTCGATAAAGCCTCCTCCTCCCTTTCTTTCCCTTCCCTTCCCTTTTTTATTCTTTCTATGAATTGTCTTTAGTTTTTTCTATTATCTCCAATTAAGCCTCATCGAGTTTTCTCAATCAACCCTCCCAACCCCCCTTTTTTTATTATTATTCTTTTGTTCTTCTTTGTCTTCCAATTTTAATTCAAATATCAATCACTACCACCACCACCACCACAGTAAATTAAACATATAACAACAACCTTGATGGTTGTTGTTATATAATAGATTCTACTATAAAAAAAAAAAAAATTACCATTAGAATAGAATACCGCCCCCCCCCTTCCCCCCTTCCCCCCCCCCCCCTTCCTGTCAAAAAATGGTAATGAAATTAATTTGTGGTTTTTTCCAATTCATCAATTCATCAAAACGAAACAACTAACAAAACAACTAACAAAAACAACGTGCAAAAAAATTAAAACTAAAAAAAAAAGGAAAGCGCAAAAAAAGAAAGCGCAAAAAAACAACAAATCTAATTGCTAATATGCAGGAATTTGTTTTTTTAGTTTTTCCTTGCGTCTCCTGCATATAATCTATTGTTTTTTTTCTTCCCAGCCAAAGTTGCAAAATGAAATTTTTACTTCTTTTAAGCTTGGCTTGAACGGAAAATTAAAATAAACTAAACTAAAAATAAAATAAAATCAACAACTGAATAATAAATCTGTCAAGATGTCAAAATGTCAAAATGTCAAATATATAAACCCTGTTGCATAGGAAAATGATTTGGTTAGTTTTTTTTTTTTTTTTTTTTTTTTTTTTGATTAAACTGTGGTTTAATTAAATTTAATTGAATTTAATATTATTCAACGTTTTCTTTAAATTTATTTATTTTTTGTTCAATTAAACTCAATTTCATATTCATAAAGGGTTATCTCTTTAATAATAATAATAATATAGTGACAAAAAACTAAAAAAAATAAGAAATCATACTCATACTTGAATTGAACTTTACTTCTATCTGTTGAATGTGAATTAAAGAAAGGAAAGTTAGATTTATTGATCACCACACAGCAACAGCAACAGCAACAGCAACAGCAACCACTACGGCTACGGCTACGACTACGACTACGACTCCAGCTACTAAGTATTCCAATTACCAATTAAAATCTATTAACTAATTCCAGAATCGGGGACATTGTTCATCATTCACTGCCTCGTTCTCTCTTTTACTCTCTTCTTGCCCACCGCCACCGCCACCTCCCTTTCTTTATTTTGAACGTTCTATTAGTTAATGTAATTTGTGTGATTGAAATATTTCATTGAGTGATTTACAATAATACTAAGAAAAAACAAAAACAAAAACAAAATAACCCACCACCCTCCCCCTAGAAACAATGGGAATAAGTCTATACAAACTAAACACAAATATACAAAAATCTAAAACCAAAAAACCAAAAAAAAAAAATAAAAGGAGTTTCAAAACCAATGAAATTCAAATTCAAATTCTCACATTCTAATTAATACTAATATTCAACTTATTATTACTAGAGATAAATTATTCTTTATTGTTATAAACTTAATATTAATATTTGTTGTTTTATAAATCTAACAAAGAACATCACTAATATAATCACTTTATGTAAATATCTCTCTCTCTCTCTCTGTGTTTGTGTGTGGTTCGTTCTTCTCTGCCCTATTTGTTGTTGTTTTTTTTTTTTTTGGGAATTCCGATTTCTTCCTCCTCTCTTATTATTCCTCTTCTTCCTTTTCACCGTTTTATTCTCTTTAAAATTTATCAAATCTGGGTATTTACTATTACTGTATATTGTAGATTCTTTGTTTCTTCTCATACACCCCCCCCCTTCCTCTCCCCCCTTTCTTTCTTTCTTTCTTTTTTTGTTGATAATTTTGAACCATATCAAATATATAAGTACTCTGACAAATTTCATATTATCAGATTTATTTTCTCTAATTTTTTTTTTGTTTTTTTTTGTTTTTCTAGTTTATTGGTTTTGATTTTTAATTAATTATTCAATTATTTAATTACTCAAATCATCAATTAATAGTTTATAATCAAGATATAGTATTTTTTGGAGATAAAATAAGTTGCTTTTAATTGCTTTTCTTTTTTTTGGTTCACTTTAGTTTTTGTTTTTGTTTTTTTTTTGCAGTCAAATTTCAACCACGCAAAAAGAAACAGAAACAGAAACAGAAAAAGTTACACAACATTTACTTTAAGGGGTCAGGGTAAGGTACCTAAACATAAACATACACATACACATACACATACACCATTTATTGTCTTATTGTTATTATTATTATTAATTATGAATTCAGATTATACTAAAGATAGAAAAACTACTATTACATTTGATGAAAAACAATTACCTGGAACACCACCAGAAAGTATCACCACTTTAACTGATATTAATAATAATAATAATAATAATAATGATAAAGAAATTAAACCTCAAGAATTAGCTGATAAATTAAGTGATGTTCATAGTAATCTTTTACCAAAATCACAAATTATTATTATTTTATTGACATTATCATTAGCTAATATAGTTTCATTTATGGATCAAACTGGTATTACCATTGGATTATCAATAATTAGTAAAGATTTAAATGCTCAACAATCTATTAATTGGGCTGGTTCTGCTTCATTATTAGCTAATACTGTTTGTCAAGTTTTATTTGGACGAATGAGTGATATTTTTGGTAGGAAAAAAATTATTTTAATATGTCTTATGATTTTAGTAATTGGAGATATTTCTTGTTCATTAGCTCGTAATGGAATTGAATTTTTTATATTTAGAGCATTAGCTGGTATTGGTAATGGAGGAGTATCATCATTATCAATGGTTATACTTAGTGATATTGTTTCATTAAAAGATCGAGGGAAATATCAAGGTATATTAGGAGCTTCAGTTGGTATTGGTAATGCTATTGGACCATTTATAATGGGAGCATTTATAAAATATAATAATAATAATTGGAGATGTTATTATTATTTTTTGGCACCATTAGGATTTATTGTTAATATAATATTATTTTTTTGTCTTAAAAATAATCATAAGCATAAAAATAATCATAAAGATAAAAAATTAAATGATGTTATATCAAGGAAAGAAAAATTTTTAAATATTGATTATATGGGAATTTTAATGGCAACGTCAAGTTTAACATTAATTTTAATTCCTTTAAATGGTGGTGGATCTACTTATAATTGGAATAGTAATTTAGTAATTATTATGTTTACAATTGGTGGATTATTATTATTAGGATTTTTATTAATTGAATGGAAATTTGCTAAATTACCAATGATCCCACTTGAACTTTTTAAAAATCCTTCACTTTGTTTATTATATTTAGCAACTTTTTGTTTTGGAGCAACTTATTTTAGTTTTATTTATTATTTACCTTATCATTTTCAAATAATTAAAAATAAAAATGAAATTGATACTGCTATATTTTTATTACCTTTAGTATTAATGCAATCTATTTCATCAATTATTTGTGGTAGAATTATTAGTTATACTGGTCATTATTTTTATGTTGTTCAATCAGGTTATTTACTTTGGTTATTAAGTGTTGGGTTATTAATTTTATGGAATAAATCTTTACTGGATGGAATTCATATTTTAATTTTATTTATTATGGGTACTGGTGTTGGAGCTGCTTTCCAACCATCAATGGTTGCTGTTCAAGCAAATTGTAAAAAATCACAAAGAGCTGTAGCTATATCTACAAGAAATGTATTACGATCATTAGGTGGAACCGTTGGAATTGCTATTGGTTCTACTATTGTTAGTAATTCAGTATTAAAAGAATTAACTCCCCTTAATAATAATAATAATAATAATCCCAATTCAAATTCAAATTCAAATTCAAGTTTATCACCAGAAATAATTAAATATATTAAAAATCATATTTATGAAAAAATCCCTTTAACATCATTAAATTTAAATAATCAACAAATTAATGAAATTAAAGATATTTATACTATTGCTTTAAGAAATTATTATTATTTTTTAATTCCATTAATGACTATTTGTGTTATAACAGCAATGTTTATTAAAGATAATGGATTAAAAGCTTTAGATGAACAAAATCCAATTGATACTAAAGATTTTATTAAACGTAAACAAGATCTTGAATCTTCTGCTTCTTCAATGACTGTTAAATGTGAAAATGAAAATGAAAATGAAAATTGTATAAACACAACAGTAAACAAGTGATAAAGTTGTGTTTCTTTTTTTTTTATATTTATCTTATTTTGAAAGGATTTTTATATAGACTTTATAAGGTGCTTTTTTTTTTTTTTGCTTTTATTATCATTGATTGATTGATTCATTCAATTATTACTGTTTTTTTTTTATAGACTTACATACATACATATATATATATATATACATATTTTGAAAATAGAGAAGAATATCACCTCTTATACAAACTACCAATTGTTCATCCTTTTTAGTAACTAATTTTCATATTCTTCAAAATCATCAAATATAAACTAGTTTGAGTATCTACAAAATTAAAAAAAGTTCATAATCACCAGCCCAAATTCTTATCCTGGCTTTACTTTTTTTTTCTACGCATGTACGATTTAATCAATTGTTATAACGTATATTTATTTACTTTTATCATTATTACTTTCTTTCTTTCTTTCTTTCTTTCTTTATTTCTTTATAACGATTCTAAAGTATCATTTATTTCTTCAGGAGTTAATTTTTTAAATCTTGGACCAGGAATATTAGTACCTTTAAATCCTAATAATTGTTCATGAGGATCACTAATAATAGCAATATCCAAATTATCTCCATTTAATTCTCCATCAATACTTTCTTTTAATGCTAATAAAGCCACATGAAGTGCATCTTCTAATTGTAAATTTTCATTCCATCTTTTTTCTAAAAAAGTTTTAGCCAGATTAGAAGTTTTACCAATAGCAGTAGCTTTCCAAGGGAAATAACTACCACTTGGATCAACTTGATATAATTGAAATTTCCCTTCATTTGTTTCATCATATCCTCCAACTAATAATGATACTCCAAATGGTCGAATTCCTCCTGATTGAGTACTTTCTTGCATCACTTTAGCAATTTCTTGAACCATAATTTTCACCGGTGGATATTCATTATATATCCGTTTATAATTACTATGAGCCAATTTACGAGCTCTATCAACTAATACTCGGAAATCTGGTCCCATCCCACTATAAGTCATACCAATATTAGGAGTAATATATTCAACTTTAATATTAGTATCATTTCTAATTAATGGTGAATTGGATTTACGTTCAGTAGCTAATACTACTCCATTATCACATTTGATACCAATAGCAGTAACTCCTTGTCTAACTGCATTCAATGCATATTCAATTTGAACTAATTTACCACTAAAGAAAAAAAAAAAACAAACAAACAAACAAGAAGTTAGTATACACATATGAATTGTTTGCAAAAGGAATATATTTCATTCCCACAAGAATTCAGTTGGTCAAAAAAAACAACATACCTTGGTGAGAATGTAGTCAATGAAAAAGAATATCTATCAGCCATATCTATAGTTTAATTTATAATGTAGTTATTATTATTATTGCTGTTGTTGCTGTTGTTGTTGTTGTTGTTGTTGTTGGTACTAATAGTGATAATGATAATGACAATGAAAGTTGATAATGTTGATGGCAATTATGATTTATATAATACTAGTCAAATGGCCTTCTTTTTAATTTTTAAAGAAACTTGTTTTATTTTTTTTTTTTTTTTGCCTTCGAATGTGGAAAATTAATTGGGGCTCTTTACACGACTAAACTCAATAATTTTACCAACCAATCAATCAATCAATCAATCAATCAATTTAACCAACTAACCAATTAACCAAAGAATTCATTGAACATATTATATTATTACTCTTACAATATTATACTCTAATTAAATGACTACTTTTCTTTCTTTCTTTCTATATACTACATCTATTCTTCTTCATCATCAGTATCCACTGGTTTTGGTGTCCCTTTAGGTGAACTTAACCATTCAATATATCTTAATCTTCTTCTTTCTGCTTGAGCTTTCTTTTCATTTCTTGTCATTTTCTTCTTTCTTGTTCTAACTTTAATATTAGCAGGAGAATCATCATCATCAGCTCTCTTTTTAATTGGTTCTGGGACAGGGACAGGGACAGGAACAGGGCCAGGTGTACTTTCTTTAGAAGATGTATCACCACCTTGATCTTCAAATCTTTTAGAATCAACAGCAACTGTTCCTTTTTGAATCACTTCTCCATTTTCTACATGCCATTGTTCAGGACATAATGCTCCAACAAATTCATTGTTATGAGAAATCATAACTACTCCACCATTCCATTCTCTAATTGCCACAGCTAATCCACCTAATGAATCACGATCAAGATAATTTGTTGGTTCATCCAACACCAATAAATGAGGATTATTCCACATGGCACCAGCAATAACCACTTTAACTAATTGACCACCAGATAATGATCCCATTGGAGTATGATCAGCAATATCACCATCCAATCCAACATCTTCAAAATGTTTACGAATCACTGAAGGAGTTAATTCTCTATATCCTAATCCTTCTCTTGAAGCTTCATGATCATCAAATTTTTGAATCAATTTATCAAATCCATGTTCAAGTAAAACTTCTTTTGGTACCCAAGAATTATATTTAGGTAACCAATATTTCCATTTCACTTCATATTGAAATGATTTTTTCAATTTTTGTCTACCAACTAATGCTTCAATTGTTCTTTTACCTCTACCATCATCAATATCAATTTCTTTTTTCATCATTTCTTGTTCTTCTTCAGATACTTTTCTACTTTCTTTTAATAAAACTTCACGATCATCACCAAATCTATAACGCCATTGTAAATATTGATTAGCAGTTTTTTCTTTATGTTGTTCAACATGTTGTAATGCATGTTGAGCAATATAACCAATTCTTAAATTTGGATGTTTTTCAACTTTACCTTCTTGTGGTACTAATTCAGCAGTTAATAATTTTATTAAAGTTGATTTACCAGCACCATTTGGACCTAATATAGCAACTCTTGATGATAATGATAATGAACATGAAACATTTTTTAATGATGGTTTATCAGCACCAGGATAAGTAAATGTAACATTAGACATTCTAGCAACAGCTCTAGTATTTGATTTAACTCCAGTTAAAATCCCTGGTGGTGGGAATGCCATTTTAACATTTGAATCAGTCAATGTATAATATGATTTACCTTCAGGTTTAATTTTAACAAATTCTGATAAATTTCCTTTATAATAAGCCAATTTTTTATTTTCATAATGAATAATATCAGTACAAACAGCATCTAAAAATTTTGAATCATGAGAAACAATTAATGAAGTAATTTCAGTATTTTCTACTAAATAATCTTGTAACCATTTGACATTAACAACATCTAAATGATTGGTAGGTTCATCCAATAATAAAACATCAGCTTTCATTAACATTGCTCTTGCTAATTCTAATTTCATTTTCCAACCTCCTGATAATGATCCTACTTGTTGTTGTAATCTTTCATCAGGAAATCCAACATTTTTCAAAGCTTGTTCAATTTCTTCACTTCCAACATTAGATAATTCTGGATCCAGACCAATAAAACTAACTAAATCCATATCAGCTTCAGATCCTTGTAATTTATGTTCAACAAAACATGTTTTCAATTCATCAGCAGTAGGAAATCCTTCTAATTGACCTTTAGAAATTGCTCTCATTAAAGTTGATTTACCAGCACCATTTCTACCACATAATCCATATCTATGTCCTTTCAATAATCTTAATTTTGTTTTGTTTAATAACATACGAGTACCATATGCTAAAGAAAAATCTGCATCAACAATAATAATAGCTCCATCATCATTATCATTATCTGTAGCTGATTCAGGGTTAAATAAATTTTTGACATGATTAACTACTAATTGGGAATAATTTTCATTATTAGTGGCCATCATTAAATATTCTTGTAAACGTTTCCAATCATTGACATGAGCATCAACTTGTAAAATGGTTGATAAATATTTTTTCAAAATATCATCTTTCAATAATTCAATTGGTTGTTGATAATCTTCATCAGGAATATCTTCAATATAAAATTTTTCTGCTTGTTCAAGAGTAATTCTTCCATGGAATTTACCATCACTTTGTTCATTTTCAGCATCTTTTAAAACTTTTAAAGCTTTACTGGCCAATTCTCTAACTTCTGGTAATGAAGCATTGTTGACAACTTTTTCTACACCAGGTAATAAAATTGGAATGAATTTTTCAATTTCTCTTTTGTTATTAACTAATCTGGTTAAATTTTCTGTAACCATAACTGTTTGTCTTAATTGTTCATTTGATGATGATGACATTTTCAATGATTTATCTAAAATCGGTACTAATAATGATAATGCTGGTTCTGTGACTTCAGCTACAAATGTCACAGAAGATAAATTCTTGATACAATCAGTAACTTTTTGTGGATCAGCTAAAGTATCAACAATTAAATCATATTTGTTTTGTAAATCCAAATTATCTAAAACTTGAACAAATTTTTTCAAAGTTGTAATACCAGCTTTAGCTAATTCTGGTTTAAAATCAGTAGATAAATCAGTTAAAACAGGTACAACATCAATAAATTTCATTTCTAAAATATCTGCTGGTACATCATCAATTAATTTATCAAAATTGTTTAATGCTGCAACTTTAGAATTCCATTTAGCTCCCGATTTAAAAATATTTAAAAATTCATCTAAAACAATTGATCCTAATGCTTCTATAGGATAAATTCCAAATAATGTATCAGTAGCAGATTTAGCAGCCTTAACAACATTTTTATCTTTATCAATAAACATATCATAAGCAGTACTTAAAAATTGTAATAAATAAGCTTCTTTAGGAGTTTGACCACCAAATTTACTTGCCAATTGTTGAATGATTAATAATGCTGCTTCTTTAACTAATGCAGGACTTTTCGGTTTCAATAAAGATTTCAAAATTTCATTCAATTTCCATTCATTAATAATCGATAAATCTTCTTGTTCATCAATTATTTTAATAATGGTTTCAACTTCTGGTCTAATTTCAGCTATTTTGGTGGCTTTTTCAATATTACTTAAATTCTCTTCAAAAGGAATATTAGAAACATTCAATTTAGCAAGAGCAGTATTTAATGACGTTAATGAAGTGGTTGATGCATTTGGATTAGGAGTACTTCTTCCACTAGTTGGTAATGATTCTACTGGGGTTGAAATGGTAGAACTTTGGTTAGTGTTATTATAATTGTTGTTATATCTATTATTGGAATTATATCCTTGATTGTAGCCTTGTCCTTGTCCTTGTCCTTGATATTGATACTGTTGGTTAAATCCTTGATTATATCCTTGGTTATACCCTCCTTGATATTGAAATTGTTGGTTTCCTGGTTGAAATGTTGGTGCATTACCATATGCTTGATTATAATTATAACCTCCTCCTTGATTATTGTTGTAGTTGTTATTTCTATAACCAAACCCTTTTGGTTTGGCTTGTTGTTGCTTTTGCTGTTTTATGAAATCGTCAAAAGACTTAGACATTGTCTATAATAATATTGTGGTATGCACCTACAAAGAAAAGAAAGAAATTCTATAAAAAGATAAGGGTTAAAAGAAATGATGATGATGATGATGAGGATCAAAAAAATTTTTTTTTTTTTTTTTTTTTTCACTTCACTCACCACACGCACGCAGATGATACACACACGTACACAAGCAACGTTTCTTTTTTTTTTTTTTTTTTTTTTTTTTGTTTCTACGGTTCTTAAAAAGGAAACATTTTTGTCAGCCGCACATGCTACCTATTCAAGTAATGTATCTGATAACCGAGGAAGGAGATCCAATTAAACAACAAATCAGAATCTTTTCGTAACTTATTTGATTGTTAATTTTCTCTATTTCTTCAATAATCTTAACTCAATATATCTAAATACTGGATATGTTATAGCAGTAAATCCAAATGAAATCCACATACCTAAATCAGCACCATACTCCCCAACTTTCTTTGCAATAGGACCTTTATAATAAACCTGGTTCATGCCAATAATTGCTCCAGCACATCCACAAAGAAATGCAAGACAAGCAGCAAATCCCAATGTCCTACCTTTAGGTTTATTCCAATTCATCCAATTGTACATTTGTTTATAATCTCCATCAAACTCACGTTCGTGTAATTTTCTAACTTTGAAAGAAGACCTGAAAATCAAATTTTCTTCTAATAATAATACAATATACATGGTGATCCAATATCCTAACATTGGTAAGAAATTGCTTAAAATCGTCAGGAAATGATATCGACCACACACCGATAAAACAAGATAAATGACCGTGACTATAGTAGCCCATATCCATCGAGGAACATATGTTAATCTCAGATCGATTAATTGAAATTCAAATGCAACTGAATAAGTGTTCATAATATTGTTACAAATCAAGGAAATATATAACAACACAGCAACAAATTTTCCAAACTTCCCCCAATGTGAAAATGTCCCCACAATTAACCCACCCACACCATATTCATTGTAAGCATCATTCCATGGTTGGTATGACAATGCAACATTACCACATATTGTCCCCGCTATAGCAACAAATGTTGATGGTACAGCAATACCCAAAAATGTGATTAAGAATATTTGATATGAGGGAGTACTTGCAGGGTATAATATATAATAATCAGCAGCACCACTACCCCAAGTGGCCGTGACTGAATAACAAAGAGAAAAATAACTGAGCCAATTACCTCTTGAAGTCACTTTTGAATAGCCAGCATCATTTATCATTTTATTTGATTCAATGATATAATTAGCTTTTTGACAAACAACAACATAAAACAATATACTAGCAATGAAAATTGGGATTGAAAAAATCGTTTGGAATTTTAATAACACTTTGATCCCAAAAATTGCAACAATTAAACTAATTATTGCAATAACAACAATGCCTACTGCCAATGAAATATTATGATTTATGGCAAGAAGCATTTGACCACCCAATACACAATTGACCACTGACCATCCAATACCACCAACAATACAAATAAGGGCCACAAACTTGACCCCCCATTGTCCAAATAAAAATCTTGCCGTGACCATTTGTCGACAACCAGATTTTGGTCCCATTGTGGAACTATAAGCAGGGACAAGACAACCAATAATCATTCCTATGAACCCACTAATCATTGCATCACGTAAATTCAATCCATATAAAAGTGTAGGTAAAAAAAATGATGACATTGTAGTAAGTCCTCCACATGCAGACCACCAAAGACCAAGAGTTTGTATAAACAAATGCCATGTAGGGATCTTTTGACCAAGCTCAATTCGTTCTTGTTCACTCACTCTTTCAATTCCTCTGACTTCGACCCCCCATTTGTCCAAATTATAAATCCAATTGATATACTTGGGAGTTTTATGATGAATATCTGTTTCATTTGATGAAACTATATCTTGAGAAACAATTGAATCTTTACCAGTTGCAACCTCCATTTAGAATTAAGTCTATGATTATTATTCTGAATTTTCTCCAAATTAAAGAAAAGAAGCTTAAAGCATTTTTATGTAGATATTGACTTACAACTATTCATTTATATATGCTTACTATCAATCAATAATGAGAGGGAATCCTTAGCGCATAATAATTAATTATTAATACCGGAGGTTTTTTTTTTTTTTTTTTCCCTCTCCCCTTCCCTTTTCCTTTTCCTTTGTCCTTGATTTATGATATTAAATAAGTAATTGAATAAGCTGATACTCTTAGATTTTAAAACCTAAGACTACATAATACTTATAACTTGATTTATTTAAATAGTGTTTCCTATTTTCGGTTTGTTTCCCTTTTTTTTTTTTTTTTTTACCACTATTTTAGCTAATCACTATAATCGATGTCAACTATCGATAAACTTCTCAAAGTGCACCAAGATTTGTTTTTGCAATCAATTTCTCATCCCTTGACAAATGAATTATGTGAAGGAACTCTTGCTGATTATAAATTATTCACCTATTTAAATCAAGATCTTAAATTTTTCCAAATTGGACTCAATTTATTTGGTAAAACTTTAGCATATTGTGATGATCCGAAATCAGCAATCATTTTGGGGAAACAAATTGGATTTGTATCTACTGATGAAAATGATTATTTTATCAAGACTTTAAAAGAACTTGAACAAAATGAAGATTTGATCAAAGTGGTGATAAATTTAAAAGAAGAAAATTTGACACTTGTCAAAGTTCAACAATATATTAAATATTTACAATATTTAACTTTTGAATCCAATTCTTATGTTGAAATCATTACTTTTATGTATACTATGGAAAAAGTATATCTTGGTTGGGCTGAATACAATATTGCCAGAAAAGCAATTCCATCTGATTTACCTTATAAATATCAAGAATGGATAAATTTACATTATGGTCTTGATTTTACTAAATGGGTTCAATTTTTGCACAATGAAGTTGAAAGAGTGGTTAAAACTAAGGAAGATTTTAATATTTGTGAAAAATCATTTGTAAAATGTCTTGAATTGGAAATTGACTTTTTCCAAGCTTGTTATGAATATCAAGAAAATTAAATAGTACAATTTGATTTCAATAGATGTTTTAACTAGTTAGTTGTATAAAACTGTCTCTGTTATTTGCATTGGTGAGATGTAAACTAGCAAACCCTTAACGAATACTGAATGAGAATATGCGTTTATGGCTGCAACAGCTTTTTTTTTTATGCGTATTTCCCCCCCCCCAACATGGTAGTGCACTCAACTCCAAACAATAATTTACGTTACTGGTACCAATTCTTGATAATTGTAACTTGATTTATGAATAACAGCATTGTCAACTTCATGGCATGATAGAACTGTTATTCCTCAATAATATTTAAACCAAAACCATCATACCACTCTTTGCTTTCAGTTTTTGAAATCAGATTATTTTTTTATGGCTGTATATTTTCCAATATTTGTAAGAATTTGACCAGTATTTCACAGTAAATTAAACAAATCTTTATCTCTGGCATCTTAGATTCAAACACACAGTTTTACAAAACGTTACTATCCAATCCAAAAGAAGTTATTTATTATATCTACAAATGTTTCATCAACAACAACATCATCATCAAAACCAACAAAAAATAAAATCCCATACCTAAATAACTCAGACTTGTTAACTTAATCTAGAGTCCTAATGACTCTTTGACATGTTGTCTAATTTGTCGATTATATTCGGTACGATTATCTCTCCATAATTTACAAGCATCGATGTTAGCCCCACTTTCGGGATTAGGTTCTGCAAGCATAGACATAACACTCAACAAAATCTTTTCAATACTTTGCACTGGTGACCATCTTTCTTCTGGGCGTTCATATTGATTTGGATCTTCTCCAGGAGGATGTAAAATCGAAATACAAACAGTACCATCAGCATAAATGTTTGGATGCAACAATGGTGGATCAAACTTTAATGTCGGTGGAGATAATGGATAATCCTTGGGGAAAGTCAAAACAGCAGGGAATACGCCATTTTCATATGGGGTATCAGATGGTCCTTCTAAAAAACATTCCCATTTGTATAAATTATCTTCACTCACTGGCCCTGCTATTATTCCAGGTGGTGGATCCCTTGATAATTGTTGATACTCTTTTAGTAAACGTTTTTGAGCAGTGGAACGTGGGGGCATAAGTTGGGAATTAAATATTGGTAGGTGATACTAAAGAAAAAAGTGATCCAATATTTGTGTTTCTGATGTGTGAGTGAATCATTTTTTTTTTTTTTTTTTTTTTTTTTGGGTGGTCGTCGTCGTCGTTTCGCCTTTGGAAATCTTTGTTGGGAGATTTGATACCTCCTCGTGTGATACCCAAGATATGTCATCATTACTGCTGCCCACTCACCCAATATTTAGAATGGGAATATACGAAATGTGTAAATTACGATATTATCTTCAAAATGACATTACACTGATAAAGAATAAGTGGTATTATGGGCTGATTTCATTACGTCGACTCATGCACATCCAATTGATACCAATAGGTCGACCAATAGTCTCGTGCCACGAAAGGAGAGCGAGGGAGAAAAAAGAATAATCTCTTCCAGCCAAATCTGTTATTTGTTATTTGTTTATTGTTTGTTGTGGACAACGCAACAACATCCACAATAAGTTTTGTAATTTTTTCTTTTTTCCACTCTCTCCACCAAGATCAAACCCATAAATACAATTGAAATTTTTCACTCATTTTCTTTTTTTTTTTTTTTTAAATCATTAAATTTTAACACGAAACTCCCAATTAAGAAATGTCAGTGTTTGTAGCAAAAGTTAAGAATGTTTTGAGTGGAGACTCAGTTGTTTTAACACCATCAAAAACTTCTCAATTCCCACCTCCAGAAAGACTTCTCACTTTAGAACACGTTAGACCAATTGATGAATTCCAATCAAAAGAATACTTACGTCAATTATTAATTGGTAAAGAGATCAAATTCAAAGTTTCTGCCAAGATTGCTAATAGAGAATTTGGTGATATTTCATCTCCAATTTTCAAATCTTTGATTGAATATTTATTAACTCAAGGTTATGTTAAATTAAGAGATAATGTGAATGCTGATACCGATGATTACATTTATGAATTGAAGGAAATTGAAAATGGAGCCAGAATAAAACAAGTTGGATTATGGTCTGACAAAGTCAAACCAGTGGAAACTGTCTCGCTCACTGAAGACATTATTTCAAAATCCCAGAAAACTCCGGTAAAGGTAATTGTTGAAAAAGTCATTAGTGGAGATAGAGTTGTGGGGCGTTTAATTTTGAATAAAAAACAACAAGCACAGTCTACTCTATTATTAGCAGGATTGAAAACTCCAAGAACTGATGACACCACACAACCTCAACACATTGTCAAAGTTGCCCAACAAGCCAAACAGTTTGTTGAAGACAAGTTATTAACTACCAAAGCAGAATTGACTTGTTCAATTATCGGAGAAAGTCAAACTGGGGTTCCAATTGCTATTATAAATCATCCTTCTGGTAACAATATCCATGAGAAATTATTGGAATTGGGTTATGCTGAAGTAGTTGATTGGCAATCCACTTTAGTAGGAGCTAGCACTATGAGCATTTTAAGAAAGGCAGAACAAACTGCCAAGGCATTGGGCAAGGGAATCTATGCCAATGCCACTATTGCAAGAAAATCCGTACCAGGAACTTCAGGGTCCAAATTGAAACCAGGCAACACAATTGAAAATGTCACTATCGCTAAAGTCATCAATGCTGATACTTTGTTGATCAGATTACCACATTCTGACGAAGAAGTCACCGTTCAATTGGCATCAGTTAGAGCACCAAAACCAAATGATACGACCGTTACCACTGATTCTGCTAAACAACAAGCATTGGTTGCCACTGCAAGAGAATTTGTTAGAAACCAAGTGATTGGGAAACAAGGTACATTATATATTGATGGGTACAGAGATGCTAACAAAGATCTAGGTTTAGAAGCCAGGTTGTTAGTCAGTTTTAAATTTGGAAACACTGATCTTTCCGAATTGATCATTAGCAATGGGTTTGCCACTGTTATCAAACATAATAAGGCCACTCAACATGAACGTTCAATGAATTGGGATAAATTAATTGAATTAGAAGAAGAAGCTAAAAAATCATCCAAAAAGGGTATTTATGGAGATTTGAACAAAGTTCTTACTGTTGGTACGAGAATAATCGATGCTTCTGAGAATTTCACTAAAGCCAAAACTTTTTTCAATGGATTTAAACAAAAGGGAAGAATCAGTGGGTATTATGTTGAGTTTATTCCCTCTATTAGTCGTGTTAAATTATTTAATCCAAAGGAAGGATTGAAATTGACTTTAATTTTGGGGGGATTGTCTAATAACAAGAATGATTCTTTAAATGAAGAAGGTGTCAAATATTTGAATAAAAGATTTTTGCAAAGACCTGTCGAATTTGAAATTTATGATACCGATAAATTAGGAGGATTCATTGGTAATTTATATCCTAATGCTAATGCCTTGTCTCCAATTCAACAACAGTTATTGGAACAAGGTTTAGTGAAGATTCATGAGTTTGCTGTCAATTCCAACCCTGCCGCCAATGCATTGATTAAAGCTGAAGACGAAGCTAGAACCGCCAGAAAAGGTATTTGGAGTGATTATGATCCTGCAAAAGTTGAAAAAGAGTTGGCAGAATCAACTGCTAAATTAGAATCTGTCAATCTTGCTGCATCTAAACCAAAATTCTTTGATATTGAAGTTGTTGATGTTGAACCAAACACTGGTGTATTATCTTTCCATTTCTTGGATGCAACAACTACCCAAAAATTTGCTCAATTCAAACAAGCATTCCAACAATTTCATAATCAAATGCCAAGTGCATCACAATCTTCTAGTGATTTACCATTTAATTTGGTTAAACCTCCTAAAAAGAATGATTTGGTATCTGCCAAGTTTAGTGAAAATGGTAAATTCTATCGTGCCAAAGTGATCAATTTCGATAAATCCACTGGTAAATACGAAGTGAAACATTTGGATTTTGGAAACATTGACAAAGTTCCATTGAGCTCTTTACGTTCATTACCAGAAAAATTTGGAATTTCTCAATATCCTATTTTTGCACACACTACCACATTGCAAAATTTGAGATTACCTCCATCTAAACCAACTGACTATTTGACCGATAGTATTTATGCATTAGAAGATTTGGTTTACGATAAGAAATTGGTTATCAGTGCATTACCTGGAGGTTCCGATGCTGAATACGAAGGTGTATTATATGATGCCGAACAAAGTTTGAAAGACTCTTCGTACACCATCAATAAACAACTTGTTCAAGATGGTTGGGCTATTGTTGACAACAAGGTTGTTAAACCGGCAGTTAAAGAGTATGTTACTGAATTGATAGCTGCTCAACGTGAAGCTAAATCCAACCATTTGGGTTGTTGGGAATTTGGTGATGTTTCATTCGATGAAGACAGTTTATTAGCATAAAAATAAAAATTATTATGTATATAGTAGTAGTAGTAGCAGTAGTCGTGTGAGATATATACGAATGATAGTGTATGTCGTAACGGAAATTCTCCTCCTTCACTTTTTTTTTTCCAATTGGCGGCGTGTCCTTCTTTAAAATATCAACACATTACGACATTCTCATCAGCATCGGACATTTTCTGGATCTTTTTCTTTTTTTTTTTTTTTTTTTTTTTTTTGCCTTTCTGCAAGTTTTTCAACAATTCTCTTTTTTTTTTTTTTTTTTTTTCAACAATTTGTATTTTTTTCTTGTACTTGTTTGAACTATCCCATCTTTGTCGTTAATATCTACTCGAGCCATGAATCCTGCTGTTTCCAATATCGTCATCATGCTTGTTTTGATGCAAGTAGCCAAAAAATTAGATTTTGAAGATCCAACTGTTTTGTTCTACACCAGAGCCGCTTATATTGGATGTCAAGTTTTAACATTTTTGATTTACTTCTTGGTTAGATACAAGATTAATGCCAAGAATGACTTGACCACTTTAAAATACGTTGAACCAGCTAACCCAATGTCTGGTCAAACCGAACCAAGAGCTGTTGTCACCACTGTTAAGGAATACGATTTACAACAAGTCAACCAACAAATTAAAGGTATATTTACAGGATTAGCCATGATGGGATTTATGCATTTATACATGAAATATACCAACCCATTGTTTATGCAAAGTATTTCATCTTTGAAAAGTGCCTTGGAATCAAACATTGTCAAAATTTATTTATTTGGTGTTCCAGCTTCTGGTGATTTGAAAAGACCATTCAAATCAGCTCCAGGATTCTTAGAAGCATTAACTGGTGCTGGTGGTGTTCAAACCGATAAAGCCTCTGTTGAAAGCGCTGAAACCGCTGGTGCTGGTGGTATTAAACAAGATTAGAGAGAATTGTTATTAAAATTTAACCATAATATACAACAAGAAAAGAAAAGAGTCTCACAATTATAGTTTAGCATTCTTTTTTTGCTTTGTAATTTAGAAAGGGAGAAAGCAGAAAAGTGTGTTAGTAGTTTCTTTTGAATAAACCTCTATTGTTACTAGTAATTAATCCTACAATATTGTATTATACAATTCTATTTAAGAATATACTTGTTCGACTAATATGCACTCTTGTTCTTTACCCCTGACAAATCCAATTAAATCTAATAATCTTGCAGCAATTATGAACTCGCTTAGGGTCCATTGTCCCTTGGCATAAATCTCAGGAACTTGTACAGATAAATCCGGAATCAAGTTCTCATATATTGGTTTATAGTTGAGTACTTCTTGTGCAGAAATGTCAGTGCTTTTTCTGAGCTTCACAAATACATCATGAATCCATATTGGTAAACATTCTGAGTCATTAGAATATTGATCGCGGTTATAACAACGGATCAACCACAATAACCAACACTGATCCTGAAATTGGGACTCTAATATTGAATCATAGTCAGGGAATCCCAAAAATAACATTGACTGCTGAAATTTAGAATCTCTTTTTAAAACATTCTTCAATGTAGTTAAGTATGCCTTTTCATCCTTCAATATCTCCTTTTCCATTCTTTTGATACTCTTGATTGCTGACGTAAATATTTTAAATTGAGATTCGATATACCATAGAATATACTTGTGCTTTTGTGAGTTTTGAGGGACATCAAGTTTTAGCAAATTCTTCTTAGTCTCCAAAGCAGCACGCAAATGATTCAAACCAGACAACCTCATCCGCAATGTTATTCCTGTTTCCCATTCATTTTGCACTAAAATTTGAAATGTTTCAATCAAGCTGTTTGGAATGTTTTCATTATTTACAAAAAACAAGACGCCATCTTGATGCTTTGTTTGTTCGGTAGTGGGGGTATCACTAACAACTACTGAATTGGTGTAATCATCTATCGTTGGTAACTTAACACCGTACTCTTCAATAGCTTTAATCTTCTCTTCAGGCATTTTGATCTTTAATGCCACTGAGTCTTGAAGATTATTTTCAATACAAAATCCATACGCCAATAATAATTCCTCGTTCCCCTTCAAACCATAGTTGTTAAAAATCTCTTTCCCAGGTTCAATCGATTCTGATCCGAATTTAAAATGATTTTCAAAAATATCCCAATGTACTTTACTTTTAGAATTATGATTTAACAAGTCCACAACTGGTAGAAGCATGGCACTATCCTGTTTGTTATTTTTATCAATTAAATATGCTGGGAAAGATCTACTCTTTAAAATCAATGACGCCCATAAATAGTTTGGGAAACTGGTCCAATTTTCAATATTTTCATCATTCAAATATTTATCCAAGTCATCATCAGTATAGAATTTATATTCGTAGTAGTATTTCATATTAATAAAATGTTGTTCTGGCTTGGGAATATCGTCATGCAAGGCATTAATTGCCTTCCACCATTCCTCCACTAATAAAGCCAAGTTTTCTTTTAAAGAGCTACCTAAATTTGTTCCCTGTAAATAAGATTTATCATTTGCTGACCATGTGTATGGAGAATCGATTTCCGACAATGAAGGTAACAAGTTCAAATACGGATGGAAAAACGAATTTTCATTCACTCTTTCATGACATAAATACAATTTCAATATTGAGTTGTGACTAATATCTGTATTTTGCAACAGCTTTGAAAATTCCTCGATGGCATTCCGTGGAGTAATGATTAATTTAAATGGGATACTGATAGGATAAAAGGGTGAATCAGGTACTTTATTTCCTTTGTAGATGGCACCTATATAGTTTGTCGATATTTCTTTGAATTCAACATCTGGCGATATTTGAGCACCATTCAGCTCAGCCCATTTAACCAATTTGTTTATCTGCTCTATTTTCGTCATCACTTGGTAAAACAATATCAGTTGCTGAAGAGAGTTACAATCTGTTGACTTCTTTTTTTTTTTTTTTGTCTAGGCTCTCTTTGAGGGCATCTCGAGTGTCAATTTTTTCACAAAGAACATCACAACAAAACAAAGTATACACCAAGGATTGGCTCCCTCAATAAATGAGGAGATTATTTTTAACCTAATTGATTATTTTTCTAATAGACATCTTTTTTTGGGTTTAATTATATTATGACAGAACTAGAACTTGTAAAAAGGGGGCTGCAAAATATTCAAGTTCAAGAGTCGTGTATTCCATTAAAAATAGACCATTTCCCGTTTCTAACATTGACATCAAAATTCCGCATTCAAGTTTTCCATCAACCCACTTTTTTTTCAACTCTCCAAGACTTAAACCCCGTCAAAGAAATCATACATCCAACACATGAACATGTTATCTAGGCTTGCTTTAAGGTCTACTATCAGACCAAGGAATATATTACAATCAAGTCGATTGTTTAGTGTTTCCGCAGGAAGATTACAAGAACAACCTCAAAACTCCACCAATGAACCAGCTGCTAAACCAAAGAAAAGACCATTGAGTAGAGTTGCCATTGGTGGTTCTTCAGACCAGAATAAAAGACAAGGATTTGGTATGTCAGTTGAGTTTGCTACATGGAAGGCTGTTCTTCTTTTATTGACAGTAGGTGGGTTTGGTGCCTATTATTTTCAAAGAGAAAAAGAAAGATTACACAAAAGACGTGAAATGGAAGCTAATAAATCTATTGGTACTCCATTGATTGGTGGTCCATTTACGTTGCAAGATACCAAAGGTAACAAATTTACAGAGCAAAACTTGGTTGATCCCAATTTCAAGAGATTTTCCATTTTATATTTTGGATTCACTCATTGTCCAGATGTTTGTCCTGAAGAATTGGATAAATTGGGAGATATGTTGGATAAATTGGCCAAAGATGGTGTACCTATACAACCAGTATTTATCACATGTGATCCTGCCAGAGACACTCCTGAAGTTCTTGATGCGTACTTGAACGATTTCCATCCAGGTATAATTGGGTTGACTGGTACATTTGAACAAGTCAAGAATACTTGTAAAAAATTCAGAGTGTATTTCTCCACCCCACCCGATGTCAAGCCAGGTCAAGATTACTTGGTTGACCATCTGATTTTCTTTTATTTGATTGATCCAGAAGGTAACTTTGTTGATGTTATTGGTAGAGAATCCGAAGCTCTCGAGAGTGCAACGAAAATAGCCAAATACTCTGAAGCTTTTATCCCAGAAAAAGAGAGAATACAGAAAAAGGAAGGAATCTTTGGATTTCTTTATAAATGAAGAGACTATGAAAAAAAATTTCTTGTAAATATATATATATATATGTGTGTGTTGAAAATACATATTGTTTGTTTCTTATTGTGCAAATCAAACAACAATATACACATTTTTACTATATTATAAGTGCAAAGAAAGAAGAAAGCCAGTTGTTGACCCTTTTAGGCAGGTACCAATCTCTTATAACCACCACATGCTTTACATTCTTCTTGATGTTTAAGCATCAAATCCTGTGCTTTCTCTGGGTCATCAACCTCTTTAGGCTCTGGCCATGAAAGATACTCATTAGTATAATTTGGAATGTAATCTTCTGGTAAAATTTCCAACCTCTTACCATAATTGTTGACTTTTTTCCAATCACGATGAACATTGTACAACGATTCAGAAAAGTACGCATAACATCTTTGAAATTTTTTGGTGTTCAATTCTGTTTGCATAGTGGGTTTGAAATTACCATATTCAGTCCAAGCTTCATGTGGATGGGCCAACATGTAATCAGTGGCTCTCTTGATTGCTTTCAAGAATTTCTTAATTGTTTGGGGGTTTTCAGCAATGAATTTGTCATTGGAAATGTACAAGATTGTACAAAAGCAGCAACAACCCAATTCGGCCAATTTATCGATTCTCAACATTTTGGCATCGTTTGGACTTTTCCCTTGTTGTTTCAAAGCTTCTTCTAATTCTACTTGTTGAATACATTCGATTCCAATACCACAATCGATAGTCCCCTCCAAAATATACTTTGCCACATTCATACCACATCTAACTGAAACGTAATCATCAGGTGTCATGCCATAATGTTTTGTTAATTCATCAACTTGAATTTTACCAAACTCACCAACATAGCCGATTCTCTTACCTTTCAAAGATCGGAAATCGGAAGTAATACCAGACCCTTCCAAATAACATATACCTGTGAATGGCTCGTCCAACAAAGATCCAATTGATGTTACAGGAAATCCTCTAGCTTTAGCAGCCAATGTGTGAACCATAGCTTTCAAACCCATATCAACTTTGCCTGATCCAATTAATTCAGTAACATCAGATGGGTTAGATGGTTCCAAGATTGCAATATCAAGATCCTCATCTTTGAAATAACCTTTAATATTAGCCAAATAAATTGGAATATGATATGGAGCAGCTTCCCAATTCAATAAAAATGTGATTTTATTAGTAGACATTTTGTAATCTTCTTTCTTGATTGATTAAAAGACAATAGTTGTTGCTTGGAGGGATAGGAGATCATAGCCCATATTTATAGTATATGATCTACCAGTGGACAGTTGAGTTAAACGCATAGCAAACTTTAATATATTTAAAATTCACTGTTTAACCAGTCCAATCTCTGTTAAGATAACTGACTTCATAATGGCATATTCAAACATCCCCCCTCCTTTTTTTTTTTTTTTTTTTGTGATATGGGTTAAAGGGGTTAGACAATTGTAATTGGAGAAACCTGTTAATCGCATGAATATTGTTGTAAACTTTTTTTCTTAATCGTCGTTCCAATACACCAGTAACTTGATACAAAAGGATTCATATCTGCATGTTAATAACAAAACAATAGCTTGCACTTGCTATTCAATTATAAGGTTTGGTCCCTTTAAGCAGTTGGGTAGTTAATTATTTTGGTTGGGTGAGGGAATTATGCTCATGGAAAACTGTTGACATCTAGTATGTTTGTAAACATTTTTGTATCTGCAATGGCTAGGTAGTCGTAACATAGAATTAAACTCTTAAACTTCCATCACTATGATTCTATCAAGTTGTAATTCATATCAATGAGAAAATGCTCTCTAGTGCATCAATTAAATCAGATATTCATAGACCTGTAAACATTCGAATAAGAAAGAAAAAATTAAGCAGATTGTTTCGGAGATTCGTTGCGAGACCTTTAAAATTAGTTTTTATACGAATCTATAATATTCAACCAGTCCATTTCTTTTATTGAAGAAAAAATTATATCGAGCCACTTTTTTTTTTGGCGGAATAACTAAAGCTAAACAGTTTTACATCTGTCCCACCATGTCGAAGACAAAATCCACAAAAGTCTTAATTATTGGAGCCGGAATTTCTGGATTGAAGGCTGCAGAAACATTGTTATCTAAATCAAATTTAACAGGTCAAGACGTTCTAGTGGCTGAAGCCCAAAATCGTGTTGGTGGTAGATTAAAAACAACAGACGCTTCCCAATCCAAACTAGGCATAAACTATGATTTAGGAGCATCATGGTTTCATGATTCATTAAACAATTCAGTCTTAAATGATATGATCAGTAGTAGTTTATTAGATGTTCAAAAAGATGTCTATTTTGATGACAAGGATCTCAAAGCCATTTCTAGTACTGGGGAAGTGCCTCTTGTGGATAAGAAATTAAATAGAGTATTAGAAGACATTGAAAAGTTTATTGAATTGTATTTCCACGACAGTCTAAATGTTCCTGATTTGTCCTTGCAAGACATTGTTGCAAAGTTTTTTGAAAAATATAATCATTTAGTAACAGAAGAACAACGTGAACATTGTGGGAGAATGATGAGGTATTTAGAACTCTGGTTTGGAATTAGCTGGGATAGAATTAGTGGCAAACATGCTGTAATGGATCACCAAGGAAGAAATTTATTGAATAAACGAGGATATGGCTATTTAGTTGAGAGTTTACTCAATTGCATACCAAAATCTTCGATATTATTGGAAGAACCGGTAAACAAAATTATAAGATATAATAAGGAAGGAGACAAGAGGGTGTTGGTTGAAACGAAAAGCGGATTACAAATATTTTGTGACTATTTGATTGTCACTGTTCCTCAATCAATTCTACTGCTTAAAGAAAGTTCTCCCTATAGCATCAAATGGGAACCGGAGTTGCCACAGAGATTGGTGGATTCAATAAACTCCATACATTTTGGTGCGTTGGGTAAAGTAATCTTTGAGTTTGACAAGATATTCTGGGACAATTCTGAAGATAGATTTCAAATTATCGCAGATCACATAGATGGGGATTTATCAAGCGAGTTGACAGAGTTACCGAAACCGTTTACCTATCCCTTGTTTGCTGTTAACTTTGGTCGTGTTCATAATCTTGGTAACGGGAAATCGAGTCTAGTAATACTCACACAAGCACCTTTGACAAATTATCTTGAGGCCCATCCTGATCAAGCTTGGCAATACTATCAACCAATGTTGCAAAACCTCTCCATCAATGATGAGCCAATTCCTGATCCGATCAACACAATAGTTACAGACTGGACAATAAATCCTTACATTCGTGGCTCTTATTCAGCAATGTACACCAACGATGATCCAAGTGATTTAATAATTAATTTGTCGGGAGAATTTGAAAGCTGTGGGATTCTGGAGCCTTACATTAGATTTGCAGGTGAGCACACCATCTCAGAAGGTGCTGGTTGTGTGCATGGTGCTTATGATAGTGGCATTCGTGCTGCTGATTGGATATTACAAGATATGAATGTAGAAAATTAGATAGGTACCTTCTCGAACTATCCAGAAGATACTAGAACGTAAATATATAGCGGAGTCCATCGGAAAAAAAAAAAAAATTATTTAATCTCATTCACCACTCCTTATTTAACACAAACTCTTTTGGGTTTTTTTTTAGTACTTTTCTTTCTTTCAAAAACATCTTCATCGAAATAATGTCTGCCCAACCATTTAATGCCGAAAATGCCGATAACTTAGAAGAAATCGAAATGCAATTTGCTGTTAAAGCAGTCCAGCAAGCTGAAACTTACTGGTCATTATTGGAAAAGATTCCTGGATCTAAATTGAAGTTGACTAAACATGATGATGATATATTCAATCAATTACTTGAAGACTTCCCTGAATTTAAAGAACCAAGCAATGTTGCTGTTATTCGTGAAGAGGATATGAAGAGCACCACAGGAAAAGCTAAATGGAGAACCTTCTGTGAAAAATTCAATGAAATAGAAGATTACAACTTTGGTACATTGCTCAGGTTGAAAGCGAATGAAGAATATTCACAAGATGGAACCATATTTGCTGTTAGAATTCAATTTTATGCCATCGAAATTGCTAGAAATAGATATGGTTTGAATGACTGGATTTCTAAGAAGGAATAGAACAAGTAGATTAATGGATAATGGATGTATATATTACGTTAAGCGTTCGTCTAACTTAAACGGATAGAGAAATACTGCAAACTTTTCTGTGTGTATAGTCTTGTGTTTCTAAGATCATTTTTTATCGTATAAAGAAATCAAAACTGACCAACTTCTTCTTCGTGGCAACATTACCATCACAAGTTATATCATTTTGAAGTTTTTTTTTTTGTATGGTCTTGTTACGTCCAAGCGGCTTGCAAGATTTTGTTCTGGTTCCACGTATTCTCTCTCGGTTGGATCACTAAGATTAAACAAGAACCAAAATCAAAACCAAAACTAGAAAAAAAAAAAATAATAATAAATAAACTCAGACAACGAATCAAACTAATCTAACCACTCAATCACCCAATTTCATTGTATTTAATAGATGCTTCATCAACAATGCCACCATTCAAATTGAGAAGTAGAAGCAATAGCAGCAATAGCAGCAATAGCACAAACCTGCAAACACAATGGTATAATAATAATAACAGGAATTATGACCAACACTCAATGTCAGAGCCAACATATACGTTACCGGGCGTTATAAATTATCTAACATCAGAATTCACCAAGCTAGAACGATTTAAAATTGTGAACAATTTAGAACGAAGTGAAATGAAGTTCAAAATACTGGAATTGGAGGGAGAAATTAAGAGTTTAGCATTCACAAATAAATTACAACAAAAGACAATTGAGAGATTACAAAGAGAAAACAAAAAGCTAAGATTGAAATTAAACGAGGAAGACCTTGAAGATATCATAATGACTCCGTCGGCCGAAGAGCTAGCAAGAATGCCTAAACCTGATTTACAGATGATTAAGAGGACAAAAGAGCGGTTGGCTAAGTCCATGAAAGAAATTACAGCATTATTGAAACCACCCACTTTACAGCCGAGTGCTCCCTTGATATCATCTAGTAACGATGTGAAAGATATAGGGTCTTTGTTAGAGAAGCCTGCGGTTAACAGGGCAGACGACTTTAATTTCAATAGCAAACCCTATAATTTTGCCGAGAAGGATTATGAATCACCCGTTAGAAACGCAAGCTCCATAGTTGCGCAGTACTTTGGCAGCAATACTGACCTTAAAGAGATTTCTAAAGAGAAGAAAAAAGCTGAAATGGAAAACGACGATATTCTCAACGACGACGAAATCTTGGACCCTGAATTGGAAGATGTCTTGGAAAAAGCCATCTCAGACACCAGCGATTCTGCTACAATCGTGCTTGGTGACGATGATGATCCCCTTGCTGATTTAGATGATGATGATTTTTCTCTTGATGATAACTCACCCGAGAATAGCCAAATAAATGATGATGACGACGACGACCTTGATTTTAAGGGAAAGGAGTCTTCATTCCCACTGTTGGGACCCCCAGTCCCAACTTCAAGCTCAAGTGAGAATGACAAGGATAAAGAAAATGGAGGCTACGACCATTTGGATGTGTACTATCATGATCCAAACACAATCTATTTAAAATCCATGAGAGACGAAAATAACAAACAAGTTAAATTAGACATGCTATTAGATGGCAAACTTGTTTCGACTCAAGAATTTGAAATGGATTCGTGGGCGCAAAACATCGTTGATATACTCCCCATCGATGTACCCGATACGCTTTTGGTAATTGAAAAGAATGGTGATGTCAAAAGCATGGAATTTGAACTAGGCACTGGCAAAGAACACATAGTAACATCTGTTAAGTCTGACTTCCAAGATATTGAATCATGTGGCTTAACTGAGTTTACCGTAAAGTCGGATGATGCATACAAATATTATGGATTGTGCATTTCAGGACGGTCTTCATCCAATCAACAATTCCTACTGAAGATGTATGAGTTAAGTTATGATTTGTCCAATAGAGCAGTTGCATCTACGGAAATAGGCAGTTATAATAGAAAATTTTTAACAAAGGGTAGGGCAGTAAATAGAATCCATTTTGCTGGATGGCTCAATAATGCTAAAATTGACTCCTTGGTGGACATTCTTGAGACTGATAGAAACCCTAGAAGCAGCATATCGGGTGATGATTTAACTCTTTTGCCATATGATGTGTTATACGATGTTGATGGAAGGACAATTAAATTGAATATCGCTCTGAAGCAGGTTTCAGAATTTTTAGCTTAGATGTTTTTATTAATTAATATATTTGGTTTTTGGCATTTTTCTGTATATAGATACCTTTCTCTGATACTTTCAGGTTTACCAATGAACAATACTACAATTAAACGTCTTTATAGGTGTTTATTGGGAAGATTACGAAATATAATATAGACATATGTCTTTGCATTAAGATGCTTTAAGTCAATATTTATTTATGGTAAATATTTTGTGGGAAGACACCATCCGTTTACACGACATGTATATTGTTTCTTATTTTTGGAGCCATGTGGCAATAACTAGGAATAAATAGGCCCTCCCTTCTGATATTTCCAGTAACCAAATGTTATAAGAGCAAAAATATTTCCCTTTTGGATTAGCTTCAAATTAGTCTGTTTTCTTTTTCTAGGAAGTGTAAACCAAATGTTTGTTTTCTTTGTTTTAATCACTTTGATAACTTGTCTTCAAGCACCTCTTAATCCAGCAATTGACAACTTCTATAACCCACCGAAACATCTCGAAAGAAACAAATTGGGTGATATTTTAAAATGGAGGAAAGTACCATTTCCGGTAACCAGTATGTTTGTTAATCTTCCCATTTCCAATGCTTGGCAAGTCTCAATTAGGTCTCAAGATACATTAAACAATCCTATTGCCATTGTTGCAACAATTTTAGAACCTCCTAATGGCAATAAGAACAAATTGATATCTCATCAAGCTTTTGAAAACTCTCCATTATTGCTGTGTTCACCATCGTATTCCATGCAAGTTCCATCATTTGAAACATTTCAGATCCAAGCAGATTTGATTTTTATTTCAGGGTTATTAGACCAAGGCTGGTATGTGGTGGTACCAGATTATGAAGGACCCAATTCAGTATTTCCTGTAGGACGACAATCAGCTTATTCTGTATTAGATAGCATCAGAGGAGCAATTAAGTTTCTCAATCCAACCGGACACCTGACGACAAAAACTGCATTATTGGGGTATTCTTATGGTGCAGTGGCTTCTCTTTGGGCATCAGTTTTGCAACCTAATTATGCTCCAGAACTTGAATTAGTAGGAGCAGCTGTTGGGTGCACCATACCTAATATCACTGCATTTATTGAAAGGGTTGATGAAGGGCCATATTCAGGTCTAATAGTTAACATATTCAATGGATTAGCAAATGAGTATAGCCATTTCAGGGACAGAATAATACATTATGGTGCATTACAGCCCCTTGCGTGTTTATTCCCCATTTGCAAAAAATTCTTCTTTCAAAAAATGATTGGCGGAGTCTATGATGCCCAAGTGTTAAATGATAAAATCATAAAGGAAACCATTGAAATAAATAACCTTCTTGAAACTCAAACCATACCACGAATTCCAATATTTTTGTTCCATTCAAGATTCAACGAGATGTCGCCATTTTCTGAGATTTTAAAATTAAAAGATCTCTGGTGCTCAAACCCAGAAGTTGATCTAGAAATAGCAGAAGATATGAGTTATAATCATATGGTTGAAGCGTTTTCGGGTATGCCTGCAGCAATCACCTGGATTGACAGGAGATGGAAAAATAATTCGAACTCACAAGGGTGTAAACACATATATCGCTTATCAAATTTCGAATATCCTGGAATTGCACCATTTGTCAGTCAATACTTTCGTTCATCTTTAAAAATGATCCTAAATAATCGTTATTTCAACAATACACTAGGATAGTTGCTAAAATTCTCGTTAATCAATTAATTAATTTTATCTAATCTATAAATTACGTAACATTTTATAAATACCAATTGTTTGTAAACTCTTTCCATTTTTTTTTTTTGTTATGAATAGTCTGGTATGAAGCTTGTATCACCCTCGTCATAATTTCCTGAATAAAGCACAAGAGGATCTGTAAGAAAAGCATCCAATGAGCCATTTGAATCCACTTCGGAAATGTAGCCACCCAGTTGAGAACTGCTAAAAATCATATCAATCTCCATTTTATTTAATGCGTCTTTAATCCTATCATATTCCCGACGTGGGATTATCATGTCTGTTTTTCGCAATCTAGAAATCAAATCAAACATGCGCTGCAATGAATCATACCCTACGACATCGTTGGTTAAATTAATTGCATCAATTAATACTGTTGCTATCAGTAATAACTTGAACACCACACCTGGTCCATTCGACTCAAACGCTGTCAACGGTATATTCTTGATTTCTCTAAGAAATTGCTCAGATAACTCTAGTGGATATCTAACACTTAATGTAGATATGAAGTTATCCAATAAATTGTTGCTCCTTGTGATTTTCCAAGTCAATGCCTTCATCCAATATTTGCTGACTAGTATATTTGCCCTTTGAATACCTGGTGCTACTGGCGAAATACAAATTGATTCTAATTCTAATTGTATTTTCTGAAGTAGCCCAGCAGTCTCTGGATGCATGTATTTTGAATCATTCATTTGTATAAACCTGTCGAAAATGGCTTTCAGAGGGATAGAAAAAACCTTAACCAACTCCTTAAATCCATCAATTAACACTGAATATTGCTCATCATCCAATGTAAATTCTTCGATTGAGTTTTCAAGGACAACTGGCATCAAGTCGTCAATACACATGAACCTTTCTGTCACCATTAACATAAAATATATCTTTCTCATTCGATGTGCATCAGCTACTGATTTCAGTTGATAAGTCGATTCAATATGCAATCCAATTATCTGGGCCATGGTAATAGCTTCTCTCAAATAAAGAATTGCCGCTGGCTTGTTACCTTTATTCACTTCAGCCACATGTAAAAAAAATGACGTTAATATTGTTTCAAGGGTAGGAGTCATTTGATAATTCATATAAGTGCGAGCTCGAATACATTCGCCGACAAAACCTAATTTCTTAACGTCTTCCGGGATACAATAGGTCCCATTGTTACTAATGAAATCTATTTGACTGAGTATTGCTGCGCTTAACGCACAGGAAAGCGCATAAGCCGACACATCTCTTCTTGCAATTCTCATTATTAGGTTAGAAGTTGACAAAACCGGCCAAATTCCATAATACCAAATTTGATATGTCTCCAAACAGGGGTGTAGTTTGTCCAACTGGAAATGCGGGACAAATGAATCTGTACTGGGTTCTTCTTCTCGATGATTTAAATTATTGATTGCTTCTCGAGTTCTATCACGGAGCTTCTTAGGACCACATTTTTTTCTTACTCGGTTGTTTGTACATTCCAATTTATTGAGGACACATCTTGAACATGGAGTTTTCATATCACACTTAACTTTCCGAATACTACACGAATCACACGGCCGCGTATAAGGTGCTCTTTTAGTCATAGATAATTGTTTTTAATAAACATTCAAAATGGATAGAAAGTGATTTAGTCACTAATAATAAAAAAAAAAAAGGTAATTCAGTGAATACTGGGGAAAAGAAGAAAATGGTGAGGAGAAGGAGGAAGAATTAGAGTTGGTTCGAGGTTGGTGGGTTTATATTTTCGGCTAAGCAACTTTGTGACTGTTTCTGACCCGGAATATCTCCTCGCCCCCTAACGTGGTTACTTTATTTTAAAAATAGACACACTTAAAAAAAAAAAGTTGTTTGCCTCGGCGATTTAAAGCCTTAATATCTGCAAGCAAGAAGCACGCCAAAATAAAACAACGCTACTAGAACCAAGCACGCCACCATTATCATCATTATAGATTCGGCATTTTTTTATGGGGAATAAAAGTATTTCATGTCCTCACAACAACAACAACAACAACCACCACCAAGATTTAAAAGACAGAGGTCTAAAACTGGATGTAAAAATTGTCGTTTGAGAAAAAGAAAATGTGATGAGATCCACCCCACTTGTACTTTTTGTCATAGTAGAGGCTTGATCTGTGAATATGAAATAAAAATACTAAATCCAACATCATTCAAACCATCTAAGAGAACCAAGAGAGTGCAGAAACCACTACTGGTGTCATGCTCTGATTTAATTCCACTAACAACAGATTTGCATTTCCCAGAACCTACATTTTCCCCTACCCTAAATACTAATGCATTGTCTCCATTAATACTTTACTTGGACGATCAAGGCATGGACTACATCAAGCATTTCGAACAAATTGCCAGTACACTTTCATTGAGTCAATCTACAAACTACATAAAAAGTACCTTCCTTACTTTAGCATTTTCTAATGAAGCTATTCTGAACTTGTTAGCGGCATGGGGTGCACTGCATTATGGCGATAGTGAGGATGTTAACAAGTATCTCATGTTAGCAAAGGGCTCTATAAAAAGTCCTCATGACCGATTTGACTATTTCACTGCTTTTGCGTGTTATTTGATCCAAATGACCATCTATATAAATACGGGTGATACTCAAAATTGGTTTCAGATGTTCCGTAAATGTGAATCAATGATACGAGAGTATGGAGGATTAATCAAATTCATTACTGACTTCCAATATTCAAATGACTGTAAATTTCTAATATCAAATTTCCAATTTTATGATGTAATGTCCAGTGAATCGCTTGAAAGAGGAACCACATGTACCATGGATAAATATTTGAGCTTGTTTAAGGGAAGACGTATACTTGATGAAACCTATGGTGTAGATCCATATCAAGGTTGCTGTCAACCCATCTATTTATTATTAGGTGAAATTATGAACACATATGTCGAATTGAAAAATGATAGAAGCAATATTATTAATTGTAAAAATGTTGATGTCAGAGTACAACATTACAAGAAGGTGAATGAAAAGGTCGATCATCTAATTCAAAGTATACACGATTGCCAACCAACACCAATACTTGAAGGAGATGTCTTACAGTTGAAGTTATTTGATCTATGTTGTATCATAGGCCGAATGTATGTTTTATTGTACATCAAACAAACACAACCAAAATCAAGTGAAATCCAACTATTACTACTAGAAGCGATATCGATTATTGATGAGTTGATATCCACAGATTTGGCTAGTAATCTAAGCATGGCGTTGTTAATGTGTGGTATTACAAGTGGTAATAAATACGATAGAAGAAATATAGATGAGAAGTTTAAGATTGTTTATGATAAATATCGACAGGGTAATTTAAAGAGAATTTGGGAAATTGTCAAAGAATCCTGGGAACGTAATCCTCTGGGGAACATTTGTATCGACTGGTTAGATATATGCCATGACTTTAATTGGAAGATATCCATGATTTAATATACACATGCGATTTTTGAAACTATGGCTGTAAGTGCCTGAGTAGATCATTGCTATCTGAAATGAGATAATGATAACATTTTGTGGTGAATTTGGTTGGAGAAGCGACCAGACACAAAAAAAGACAATTCTTCGAATAGAAAAAAAAAAAATAAAAATAAAAATAAAAAGAACAATCTTCATAGCAGATATCACTTGTTTTAGTTTCAGATAGATTATCCAATCGTGGAGTCAATAACAAATTAGCATCAAATGGTGGGTCTTACAAAGGAACAGCTAACCACGTTTAAAAGAGAAGGAATGTTATGCATTCCAGATTTTCTTACCCCGGAGCAAATAACCAAATTGTTGGACGAATCAAAAACACTCTTATCTGATTGTGATTTATCTACCCATCCAAAAACAACATTCAAAACTGCAGATGACGACCACATTGGAGATAAATATTTTTTTGAGTCGTCTGACAAGGTATCTTTTTTCTTCGATACCGATGCGTTTGATAAAGATGGGAATTTGCAAGTGGATTTATCCAAGGCAATAAATAAAATAGGACATGGATTACACATCCATAATCAAGTATTTCGAGAAACTACTTTTGATGAGAAAGTTCAAGACATTGCTAAGAGTTTGGAATTTAAAGATCCCAGGGTTTTACAAAGTATGTGTATATTCAAACAACCAACAACAACAGCGTCCAACAATTCAAGAGATAATGCTGTTCCACCTCATACCGATGCTACATTCTTGTATACTGAACCTCAAACTGCCGTCGGCTTTTGGTATGCGCTAGAGGATTGTACTTTGGACAATGGATGTTTAGCATATATTGCAGGATCACATAGGAAATACCCTGTGACGAAAAGATTTGTCAGAGTTGATGGTGGTGCCAAAGGTTGTAATTTCAAATACTTGAATGATAAGGAGCAAGAACCTGTTACTGATGGGGAGGAGTACAAATATGTTCCTTGTAAAGCTGGTTCTTTGATTTTAATTCACAATTCTGTCTTGCACAAGTCTGAAAAAAATGCTTCTGCTAAGTCACGTTATGCTTATGCATTTCATGTAATTGATGGTACCGCCCATTACGACGAGTTAAATTGGTTACAAGTCCCTTATACTGGGGGTACTGGTTTTTCAAAACTATACAATAAAGAGCAAGTCAATAAATAGCATTATCATAAATATATATCATTGTTTTACGTAAAATATAGGGAAACCATCGTAAAAGCAAACAAAATTGAAACAAAGCTAGGTAGTAGTACTTTTATCTATCCTAGCAAGTCAGTGACTCCTTCTCGTTAATCAATTTTCCTTGCCAACTGTAGTACTTGGACATGTCAACATGATGCTTCCTACCATTACTTGCTTCATACATTGAGCATCCATACATAGAAGCATAAGGAGGTGTATACAAATGTAATGAAACACTAACTTGATCTTTCAAAGGATTAGACATTCTATGCAAACCAATGGAATCATTGATATAACCAACTTCATTTCTTTTCATACTTGTTTCTTGTCTGCATTGTAATTTTTCCCCTTCATGTTCGGGGAAATCATATAAATGTTCAATTAATTCACCAGCTAGCATCTTTACACAGCAATGAGCGTCAGCGTGATCATGAATTGCACTTGATTTACCTGGAGACCAAACCAATATTAACAAGTTGGCATTACCATTCAAATTGATAATTCCATTACGTGAATAGTTTCTCGATGGGTCATGAAGTGCCATATGTTGCCAATCGATTTCATTTGAGTCGTAATCAGCCATCAACTGCTTGACTTTTTCCACATCAATGTCTTCATTGCTTAATCCTTTACCAGCCAACAATTGTTTCAAGTCCATGATTAGTTGATAGAATTTGGAATCTTTAGGTATACAATCTATTGTGGTACCATTTATCTCACAGCCATGATCGACAGTTGGTGCTAATGTAACAGGTTTGTTCGGGTACTTTCTGCGGGCATTCGTTGGTGGAGGTGTTGGACAAGCCAAAGGAGGATGGGAAATTGATGTAGGGGTTGTGGATCTCTCAGCAATGAAATTAGATTGATTTAAAAGCATTATAGCAAGTGATAGTATAATATATGAAATGAACAGATAACAAAAGAAAGTGGGAAATAATAAAAAATAAAAACTCTAGCTAAATTTAATTAGGTCTAATGAAATATAAGTTGTAGTTAAATAACTTCAGAGGTGTATCAGGAAATTTGACGTTTATTTATATTTGATATGAAGATACAAGATTTGGGAAAAAAAACTGTAACAATATTCTTTTGTTTGATTTTTTTTCTTGCACAAAACTGTTTGAATATGGGTGAAATGATTGTGATAGGTCTAAAATGTTCTTGTGTAATATAGCACTAGGATGTATCATGCAAGGTATCATAAACTATTCAATAAACAGTACTTTACTAACTGATTAGTATGTTAGTGCAGCCTTGTTTTTTTTTTTTTTTTTTCATTTTAAGGATGGGATTGAATTTGTTATGAGATTTTGCGATGCACAAAAACGGTTTAAATTTATTACACAGGAAAAAAACATAACCAGACTGAAGATTTCAATAGTGAGAAGATCAATTAATTATGTCATGGATATGACACTACCAATTGCCAAAACTGTTAAAAACTCTTCATTGAACCAATCAAAGTGGATAGCTTGACAAGTTGGTTAACTAAACCACTTATGCTCTGTTGAATTCAGGAAACTCCCTCCTTTCGTCAGAATCAAAAAAAAATTGTTCTTGAGAATGCGTGATTTTTGTTCAGTTTTCTATTGTTTTCGATTTCATGAGGTGATATCACGTAAATGCAAAAACAATCATTTTCTAAATTATTTTCAAACCCCCCCTCATGAAATTGAGTCAATTTTAACGATAAGTTAATTTGGAAAGTCAATTGGTTGAAAAATTGTACATTGCTATTGTTTTTTCTAAACCCATCACAAAACTCGGAAACTCCCGATAAGGTGCCTAGCCAAGTTTTACTTTATTTTAACACCTCCTCTTCTTGACACTTCTTGGTATATGTAATAAATACTCTTTCTAAAAAATGCTAACGAACTTGAATAACCGCAGGTGTAAGATTACAAACAATTATCTCAGAAGTTAAAACAACCAGTTAATTGACAACACTCAACAAAAAAAAATATGCACCCCCACTTCCTGGAAAATAATCTGAATATTAATGGTTATATTCAGTGTTGAATTGTTCATTTTCCCTATGCGGGCTTTGCCAATTTTATTGTAAATTTATTCGTCAATGGTAGTAGTTGAGAATCGGTAGTAGCATTTCTTAAAAATATAGTTGCTATTTTTGTAACTCTTCCCAAAAGAGTAGTGGCCGATAAAACTAAAAAAAAAAAAAAAAAAGATTGACAACGTGTCAATAAAATATAAACTAATGATAAAATCAAAGATATCTTGAAACCAGGAGGAAACGAAGCTTATTTATAGGGTTCAATGAACAGATCTAATTTCTAGGAACAAAAAGAACCCCATATGTGATATTTTGCAACAATAACAGTTGCAAAAGTGATTTTACGGGATGATGAAAGTTCACGTGACTTGACTGGCAGACTGTGGTTATAATTTTACAATGTGAGAAACTAAAAAAAAAAAAAAAAAAATTTCTATTGGTGCGGGAAATAAAGATGACTTCGAATGAATGAATGACTAAATTTTTCTTTTTTCTTTTTTGACATACGTGTTATATGCAGTCTGTGATATCACACACTACCTTTTCTTATCTTCTGATTCAACTCAATTCCCATGATGGAATCTGCATTTGCTAATACTGCAATCTTCTGGTGATTCTGTAATGCATTAGTTGTTACGATCTTTTTTTTGCATCAACTTGAAGATACGATTAACAGCAATCTCCGAAATGATCTTGGGGTTCACCATTAAGGTACTTTTGAATGTATATCTTCACCAATCTTCTAGGTAGCAATTCCTCTGGGTTTAAGAAATAATCACGGTAATAAACATATACCCGCGAAATCAAACTTGAAGAAAAAGAGGAGACAGAGAGGCTTGATTACAGTTAATTTCGCTTGTATTCTCTGCGACATTTTTTGTATGACGAAATCATCTTTTTTTTTTTTTTGCTGCATTTCCCTCGGTATCCCAATCAGCCAGTAGTATAATTCAAAGTCCTCTCCAACATGTTATCAATTCCGTAACATATATATATATATAAATTCAAATAGCCACCTCATGTTTGTCAGGATCTTCAAGTTGTAAAAATATACAAGGTCAACAATTCTTCATTGCTTCAAATCAGTTAACCAGTTTACCACACTCAAGCAATATTTGATTACCGGTTTCACAAATAATTATCATAGCTTAATCGATCTTTCTTGTTTGCTCTACTACTCCAATAATGTCGTCTTCGAGCCACAATGATAATGAAATCCAACCCGAAAAAACTACACCATCGCTGAATGACGGCATATATAATCCACCAGATTCCTCGAATGTCTTATCTTCAGATCAAACATTGGTAAGCATCGACAAAAATAACAATGGTAAAGATACTATGGATCACTTATCTTACCTATCAACTATTGATTCAAAACGACGTGAACAATCATATTTGAAATCATTTTATCAAAGATTCTTAGTTGAAGATGTTGTCAAAAATTTCACTCCAGCATATTTTGTTAGTGTGATGGGAACAGGAATATCATCAAGTCTACTATACAATTTCCCCTTTCCAGCATATTGGTTGCAGATATGTGGCTATATAATGTTTGGATTAACATGTACTTTTTTTATTGGGAATATCATTCTTTTCATTATGTCATGCATGTATTATCCTAATAGGTTTAGAGACTATCATGTGGATCCATCTCGATCAGTTTTCATGGGTGCATTTTCCATGGGGTATATAACGATAGTGAATTTCATTGCTCTCATAACAAAGGGTGAACATATATACTTTGTGTGGACACTTTGGTGGCTAGCAGTGTTTTCCGCCATGTACACTTCGTTTATAATCGTGTACTTGTCATTTATGTCAAAACTAAATGAATCTGACGCAGATGCCAAATTAAACGCTACCCTTTTGTTACCAATAGTTGCCATTACCGTTGTTTCCTCATCAGGGCACGCAATTGAGTTGGACTTGCCTCATGTGCATCAAACTGTTCTCACCATGATTGTTAGTTTTATGTTGTGGTGCTTGTCTATATCAATGGCCTTTATGGTAATGACCATATATATGTCGAGACTAATAATTCATAAAATTCCACCGACAAATTTAATTATGACAAGTTTCCTTCCTGTGGGTTTCTTGGGTCAATCTTCTTATAGTATATATCTTTTTGGAAACAATCTAAACAAGTTTGTTCCAGAAGAATTACTTTACGGGAAAATTTCATTGTGTATGTCAGGGTTTGTTTCTGTGTTTTTATTGTCATTTGGTTATTTCATGTGTTTTATTGCCGTTACATCTGTCTTGTCTAAAATAAGACCATTTGCCAAAAATCCAAATCCTCTGCATACAAACCGGTTTGGTCTTTTGAAACTTGAAAAGAGTTTTTGGTCAATGACTTTCCCCATGGGTACGATGTCTTTATCAAACACAGAAATTGGACACGGAGGTGTGGGAAACTATCCCTTATTGACATTTAAAGTGATGGGAAGTATTTTTGCTGTTGCATGCATCTTCATCACTGTGGGGTGTTCTATCGGTGTGGTGGTGTACTCATTCAATAAATTGAGACAAGATATGGTCAACAAAAGTAAATATCGCAATCAAAGCATGGTCTAATAGAATTTTATAGAAATAATAAGCATAATATTAGTAAGATTTTTTTTTTTTTTCAACTGTAGTTGATCTGTCGCTGTACTCAGGTTTCCCTGTTGTCTATCCAAATGTTATGCATGTTGCCTCTCTTTGTTCCGATTGTTGTTGGTTGGTTGCAATCCAAAAAATTTTCAACAATAAGCATTGCGTACAAAGAAAAAAGAAAAATACATCAGGTGATGCTAAGTTGTAGCTTCTTCTCTACTACCAATTCATTACTCAAATGGCTGAAACAAATCTGGTCAATAGAGAGTCCCTAAAATGTAACTAGGTGAACAATGTAGCTGGCTACATTTCAATTCGCAACAATCATATTCGTAGTAGTTCTTACTTCTTGTTCCGTTAGCGGACATCTATTTGTTGATTTGAGCAGTTGTCAGTTTCTAATTACAGTCAAAGTATAGCCCAATAATTGATACATATCAAACCGGTAGAAGTTTCTAGATGATCTATATAGTTTTCTCCTTCTTCTGGTTATGCTAAAAAACATAATTAACCAAATTAGGAAGTCGGATAACTGGTTGCAAACCTCCAAATTTTCAAAATAATGTTTGATCTGATAGTGTCGGCAACCAAGAGTTTGAACAAACAAATTAACAGCCACCTTTACAATGCGCCTCACATCATTGGCTACAAATGTACAGCCATTTAATCATTCTCTCTCCCCCCCCCCCCCTGAAGTATTTCCTTACATGTATTTCTAGGGACGTGTGGGGACAAGAGTGTAGGTTTATTTTTTTTTTTTTTTGGTGGTGGTTGAGCATTCTATACGACGACTGTGGGTGAGAAGACCATATAACTTTATAAAGATAATAAATACTTCATTATGGGGATTTTTAGTTCCACGCTTCAATTTGCTTGTCCACCACTCGTCGTATAGATGGTCGCGCGTATTATTAATTCTTTTTTTTCATTCACAAACCGAACAAAAAGAGAGAAAAATAAATTTGCATAGAATTATATGCATTGTTTTCTTGTACAATCAACTTCCAAAAATTTTTCAAAAAAAGAAAAAATTTATATATAATTGTAAACCAACTTCTTCTTTTTCATTTCCCACTTTTTCTTCTTGAAAAAAAAGTATCTGTTGGCTACTTAATTTACTATAAATTTAGAAAGCTTCCTCCCACATCACATTTCTGTTCTCATCCAGCATATATTCAATTAGATCGAATTAACTATAGTCATGACTAACTCACCACAAAACATTGGTATTAAAGGTATTGAAGTATACATTCCTGGTCAAGCTGTCAATCAAGCAGATTTGGAAAAGTTTGATGGTATCCCACAAGGTAAATACACAATTGGTTTGGGACAAACCAATATGGCTTTTGTCAATGATAGAGAAGACATCTATTCTATCTCTTTGACTGTTTTATCTCGATTGATCAAGAACTACTCCATTGATACCAACAAGATTGGTCGTTTGGAAGTTGGTACTGAAACATTGTTGGATAAATCCAAATCTGTTAAGTCAGTATTGATGCAATTGTTCCCAGGTAATAATGACATCGAAGGTATCGACACCGTTAACGCTTGTTACGGTGGTACCTCATCTGTTATAAATGCTGTTAATTGGATAGAATCATCATCATGGGACGGAAGAGATGCTATTGTTGTTGCTGGTGATATTGCTATTTACGACAAAGGTGCCGCTAGACCAACTGGTGGTGTTGGTGCTATCGCCTTGTTGATTGGTCCAGATGCTCCAATTGTTTTCGACTCTATTCGTGGTTCATTTATGGAACACGCTTATGATTTCTACAAACCAGATTTCACCAGTGAATACCCTGTTGTTGATGGTCACTTTTCATTAAGTTGTTATGTTAAAGCTGTTGACAATTGTTACAAAAATTATTCCAAAAAAATCACTGGTGATGCCAATAAGACTGTTGGTGTTTATGATCATTTTGATTTCAGTGCCTTCCATGTTCCAACTTGTAAATTGGTCACCAAGAGTTATGCTAGATTATTGTACAATGATTACGTTTCAAACCCATCTAAATTTGCTGATTTGATCGATGAAACTACCAGAAAACACATTGACGGCTTAACTTACGATGAAAGTTTGACTGATAAAATATTGGAAAAGACTTTTGTTGGTTTGGCCAAAGATGAAACCAAGAAAAGAGTTCAACCAGCCTTGCAGGTCCCTACCAACACTGGTAACATGTACACAGCCTCTGCTTGGGTATCCTTGGCCTCATTGTTATACTACGTTGGCTCCGAAAACTTGAAAAACAAAAGAATCAGTATTTTCTCCTATGGTTCTGGTTTGGCATCTACTTTATTGTCTGTTACTGTTAAAGGTGATATTTCTGCAATTACCAAAGTTTTAGATTTCGATTACAAATTGGGCGATGGTAGAAAAATTCAAACTCCAGAGGACTACTTGGCAGCTATCGAGTTGAGAGAAAAGGCACATTTGCAAAAGAGCTTTAAACCTCAAGGTTCCCTTGATAACTTGAGCCAAGGTACCTATTATTTGACTGAGATTGATGACAAGTTCAGAAGAACTTATGCTATTAAAGAATAGATAAATATATGTATATATCTATATATATATATATATATGTATGTCTGTAATAATATATTAATCTTGTATATTATATATTCTTAAATTAGTGAAGGAGGATGGGAGGTGGGGGAAGTTACTGCCTTTATTTGCTGCAATTCGTGGCTCAAAAACCTCCTATGAGCCATCTTGAATTCTTTGCTTGACTTTTCTTGCATCCGCTTGCTTATTGGTGGAATGGGTCGATGAAAGGTATTCTTGATTCTCATTATAATTCGTTTTAGTCGCTCCTTTAAACTTGGTTCGGTTGTTTTTACTTCAGGGCCAACTCTTATAATCCTGTAATCAAACAATTGATATTTTACAATATATTCTATTTTAGCAACTCTATTAGCATGGTAATTAGCATTCAATAAATTCCTATTACAAGTGCTAGGATTTATTTGAATTATTTGTTGGTTCTGGGCTACTGTATCCGTGTACATTTGTATTGGTTTTATAATGCAACAAGTTTCAACATTGTTCATTAACAAATACTTGGTATAGGCTGATTTTCGTACTTCATTTAAATCATCAATGTCATAATTTATGTGTCCGTAACTTAGTTTTCTTAACAATAGATCATGCATTAGTTGCAACCTGATATATTTTAAGGCAGTGTTCTGTATTTCATCCTTTTCGTGTTGTGGAACCAAGAACATGAAACTATTCACCGACCAAGAGGAATTGATGTGAAAACAAAAAGAATTTCTAGCAAAGGGTGATGAAAGGGACTTTTGTTTTGGGGTCCTTGGTTTTCTGACATGAAAATTGGTGCCAAGAAATGTGTTCTATCAGTAAAGGAATAAAAGTTGCAAATATGTTCTCATCTGTTTCTTGCGAGTTAGTATTCTTTTTTTTGTTTTTTTTTTTTCTGATATGGATTTTTCAAAACTAAGAAACAACACCAACAACAAACTTAGGTTTATTCCAAAAACCAATTACTTGTTTAATCTAATAACCTCGAGTCATATTTCCACATTTAAATACGCCTACACATGACGTTGTGAATCCAATTTAGAAAATAAGAAAAAACCTTCTGTGTAAACACATTCCTATCTTCCACAGCAACCAATTTTATTTTTTTTTTTTTCTTTTGCTACCACAGTTGCTCAGTTATGTATAACACGAGTATAACTTATCCCCCTTAAAAAAATGCATAGCAATCCCTTCTCCCCTCGATTGCTATATGACCTCCTAATTCTCCTTGCTTTGTATATATTTAATAATGTATTCCTCTTATTCGAGGTTTAACTATTTACAACTTTTACTTTTGATTTCTTTTTCTTCTTTCTCTTTAAACATTAAAGAACATTGAATATGTATTTCCCAATCATTGTGTGGTTATATGTATCAATCACTTTTGTGATTGCAAATTATGGTTTTGACCAATGGACAAATGATGATTTAAAACAATTTTTAAAAGAACGTAAAGTTGCCTTCAATGAAGCCTTGGAGAATCCAAAATTAATAAGCTTGGCTAATGAAGAAGCTAAAAAGTTGGAAAAAGGATACAAGAAAGTCACCGATGAATTAAATAACAATTTGAATCCTCCCGATAATTTATTAAATGATTATTTAAATTTTGATTATTTGTTTGGGAAAAGAAAGGAGAATTATTCCATTAAAGAATGGATTTTTGAAAGTTGGCCGGTACACAGTTTGCAATCTTTCTTAACTCAAAATAATATCCAGTATCACGCAAAGGATACTAAAGATGATTTAATCAATAAAATTAAGGAGAGCTTTGATTCTATTTCTGCGAAAAACCACGGGTCGAGCTTTTATCCTGGCAATTGGTTATATGAATCATGGTCAGAAAATGATTTGAAAGATTGGTTAAAATCCTATAGGATTGACTTTAACCCTAGTTCTACCAAAGATCAATTGGTTGAAAAATTAAAAGAATTTAGTTATCAAGCCACTCATTCAATTAGAGACTCCAAGGAATCTTTATTTGATTCATTGGATTTATTTGATAAGACAATTTTTGATAAAAAAGGTCAAATTGAGGATGAATTTTTTGAAACTTGGTCATATTCTCAATTACGTGAATGGCTTTATTTGCATGGATTCATTGATACCAAACCAGGAATTTATGTTGAAGATTTGGATAAGGAAAAATTAGTCAAGATTGCCCAAACCTATAAAAAATACTTGTTGAGTGATATCCATACTTGGTTAGCAAACACTGAAAAGAAATATCAACCTTGGCTCACAAAGGGAGAACAAAAGACTAAGAAAAAGGGTGGCAATTTGATTAATGACACTTTCTTTGTTGGTATTAATAATTGGTCAAAGGACAAGTTGCGTGAATTTTTGGATGTTAGAAAAGTTCCTTACTCAATATTTACCACTAAACATCAATTGATCCAGTTGGTGCAAAAGCACAAGTTTGATCCAATTCACGTTGATACATATGCATGGATTGTTAATGATGTATCCACCGACTCGATCAAGCAATGGTTGGTTGAACAAGGTGAAAATGTAGAAGGCACAAGAAAAGATATTGTATCTGCCTTCCAAAATCAATTTGAAACTTTAAGAAAAGGGTTTAAGGATGCTTTCAACAATATTGATCTGCAAATTCGATTATTTACACCAGATATCAATAGCTACAAAAGGTACTTGCAGAAAAAATTGAGTGAAGCTGAATATAAAAAGTTGACTGAAGACAAAATTTCAAAAGGTTTTGAGGTTGTTCAAGAATACTATAAGCTGGCTGGTGATGCTGCGAAGGAAGAATTTGATAAGACAGCTTACTCAGCTGAGGAAGCATTGGATCAAATTGAGGAAGCATCATATGAGTATTCACTTGAATTTTTGCATAAACTTGAAAAGGGGGAACATGATGTTGCAAGTTTCATCAAAGATGCTCAGATTGCTAGTAAAAGCTATGCTTTGTCTTTGATTGCCAAATTGAGAGAAAACACCCAAAAATTACAAACAAATGCTTTGAATAAACTTGGAAGTTGGTGGTATGGTGCCAAGAGTGGATTCGACAACAAGATTGATGAGGCACATCAAGTTGTATTGAATGTTCATGATCAAGTCCTGAATTATCAAGAACAAGTTGGGAACCAATACCTGTCTATTAAATCTGAAGCTGATGAGAAATATAATTCTATTGCAAAGGAGGCTACTCAACAATACGACACGGCTGTGAAAAATGCCCAGGATCATTTCAAGCAGGCAGAAGAACATGTATCTCAAACTCACAAAAAGCTTGAAAAAGATTATGTGACTTACAAGTCAAAGATTTTCTCTATCCTTACTAACGCCTATCGTGGTATATTGTATCGTCTTTCGATATTTAATAGCAACGCATATGATGCGGCAAAGTCAACAGGAGACATAATAAACAATCACTGGGATAGTATCGTTAGAACTTACTCAAACGCAGATTTGAAGGCGTATCTCAGATCATTTGGTTACAGCTACGACTGGTTGTCAGATTTAAACAGACGGGAATTGTTGAGCTTGGCAACTTTCCAAAACAAATTATTTACCGGATACAACAACTTACAAAACTGGGAAAAATCTGTTGGCGACGTTTTAAATGAGGCTGGTGATGAATTGAAAATTAAATTGGGATTGAAGAAAGAACCCAAAAGCTTGATTGCAAAATTGAAATCCTTAGTTGGTTTTTAGTGTATGATTGTATTTACAATTACTTGTTTCTGTATTAGGAAGTCTAGATTTATTTAGCTACTATTTATGTTTTATACGAATTGAGTGATTGTTAAGGGAAAAAAAAAAAAAAAAAAAAAAAAACAATGTTTGTGATTACACGACCTTTGAGAAGAAAATATAAAAATTTGAGAATTGAGAATGAGCGTCTAAATCTCAAAATGTAAACAAATCAATTTTCTCAGACACGCCCGTCTATACTAAAATTTTCTGTTCTTTTTCAAAACACTTTCGTTAGTAATTAGTTTTCTTTTTTTTTTTTTTTTCCTTTCTTTCTTTCTTTCTTCTACCCTTTTTTTTTTTCAAGAAACAACTATACATATTTTCATCGATAATTATATAATTCAAAAATGAGAGAAGTCATCAGTATTAATGGTATGTCTTTGATCATTCACTGTTTCATAATCGCCATCAGTTTTTTTAAGGGGAATGGATCGCAAACACTAGATCCAGTTTTGGTTGTCTTGATTTCAAGCTTGATCCAAGCTTATTAGTCAGCAACAACAGCAATACATCTTAAACGCGTCGATTTTTAATTGAATCAATCAAAAAATATTGTTTATACTAACGCCTTTGTATAGTTGGTCAAGCCGGGTGTCAAATTGGTAACGCCTGTTGGGAATTGTATTCACAAGAACACGGTATCAGACCAGATGGGTATTTACAGGAAGGTTTAGACAGACCAAAGGGGGGAGAAGAAGGTTTTTCTACTTTTTTCAGTGAAACTGGTTCTGGGAAATACGTTCCTCGTGCCTTATATGTTGATTTAGAGCCAAACGTCATTGATGAAGTTCGTACTGGTGTATACAAAGATTTGTTCCATCCTGAACAATTGATTGCCGGTAAAGAAGATGCCGCCAATAACTATGCTAGAGGTCACTACACTGTTGGAAGAGAAATTTTAGACGACATTTTAGATAGAGTCAGAAGAATGAGTGATCAATGTGACGGCTTGCAAGGTTTCCTTTTCACTCACTCTTTGGGTGGTGGTACTGGTTCCGGTTTGGGTTCTTTGTTATTGGAACAATTATCCTTGGATTACGGTAAAAAATCTAAATTGGAATTTGCTGTTTATCCAGCTCCACAAGTGTCCACTTCAGTTGTTGAACCATATAATACTGTTTTGACTACCCACACCACTTTGGAACACGCAGATTGTACCTTTATGGTTGATAATGAAGCCATCTACGATATGTGTAGAAGAAACTTGGATATCGCCAGACCAAACTTTAGCTCATTGAACAACTTGATTGCCCAAGTTGTGTCATCGGTTACTGCTTCTTTGAGATTTGACGGTTCCTTGAATGTTGATTTGAATGAATTCCAAACTAACTTGGTTCCATATCCAAGAATCCATTTCCCATTGGTCAGTTATGCTCCAGTTTTCTCCAAGAGTAGAGCTACCCACGAAGCCAACTCTGTTTCCGAAATCACTCAATCTTGTTTTGAACCAGGTAACCAAATGGTCAAATGTGACCCAAGAACTGGTAAATATATGGCCACTTGTTTGTTGTACCGTGGTGATGTTGTTACTAGAGATGTTCAAAATGCTGTTGCCCAAGTCAAATCTAAAAAGACTGTTCAATTAGTCGACTGGTGTCCAACTGGTTTCAAGATTGGTATCTGTTACCAACCACCAACTGCTATTAAAGGATCTGAATTGGCCAGTGCTTCTAGAGCTGTTTGTATGTTGTCTAACACTACTGCCATTGCTGAAGCTTGGAGAAGAATTGACAGAAAATTTGACTTGATGTATTCCAAGAGAGCTTTTGTTCACTGGTATGTTGGTGAAGGTATGGAAGAAGGTGAATTCACTGAGGCTAGAGAAGACTTGGCTGCTTTAGAGAGAGATTATATTGAAGTTGGTACTGATTCTTTCCCTGAAGAAGAAGAAGAATATTAGGTAGTATGGTTGGGCGTGTTCTTACTTTGTTGCTAATGTTTAAAGTTTTTTATTACAAAGGTCTGGGTTTTTCATTATAATTTTCTTATTTCTATTCTTTTTTTTTTTTTTTTCTAATAATCATTATTATTTACTATACCTGTTCTCTAATTCTTACATATATATATTATATATACCCGAACTCCCAAGCCTGATTTTAATTTTTTAAATTAACTCTCTTGGTGTGTCTAGAAGTTGAAAAGAATCAAATATATTTTTAATTTATACATACTTATCGAAGTTTCGTATCGTTATTGTTTTCGGAAGTAAATGCAAAACATGATGCAAAATCGCTTGTTGCGGACATGGATTTCTTCGCCGAGCGGGCGACCGAGCGATTTATTTATTAATTCATTTATTTTTTTTTTTCACTGTTTCATTTTCAATTCTTTTTTTCTTCTTCCCTTCCTAATTTTTTTTTTTTTTGTTTTCAATTTGCTTCGTGTCAAACTTTCATCAGTTGAATTCCTTACTGTCAATCGTTTCATCTTAATTTATCAGTTTACGTTTTTTTTTTTTTGTATTTAATAGAAAATGGAGGATAAAAGAGAATTACTTAAACAACCAATTCATGGTATATATATTCCTATAGGGTTAATCTTGTTTGGTACATGGATCTTTGGTTGGGAGTATATGCCGTATTCAATAGGATTTATTGTTGTTATAGTGTCTATACAATATTATGCTGCCTTGAGACGTGCTTCATCCATGCATCATATTAAATGGCAAGAGTTTGAATTGTTGGATAAGACATTAATTGCTCCCATGACATCGATTTATCGTTTCAAATTAAGAAGAGAAGATGAAGTGTTATACATTCCTACTGGACATTCTTTAGCTTGCTGTTTTAATATTGATGGGAAAGATGAGGTTAGATATTATACTCCGATTTCTAATCAATTTGATAAAGGGTTTTTCGATATTTTGGTTAAACATTATGAACACGGTGTTGTCACGAGAAAATTGGCTAATCTTCAAGTTGGACAGACAGCTCAGTTCAGGGGACCATTTGGGAAATTGCAGTATGTGCCAAATCTGGCTAAAGAGTTGGCTTTAGTTGCAGGAGGCACTGGTATTACCCCAATGTTACAAGTGATTACTGCCATCATCACTAATCTTGAAGATAATACCAAGATTAAATTGTTATTTGCCAATAACACCGAAAAAGATATATTATTAAAAGATGAATTGGATAGTATGGCACAAAAGTATCCAGGTTTGGAAATTAAATATGTCACGGGAAAATTTGTCGATAAAGAACTGTTTGAATTTTTGCCTTCACCAAGTTCTGATGCAAAAGTATTTATTTGTGGTCCCCCAGCATTTGTTGAATATATCAATGAAATGACTAAAGATGCTGGATTTGAAAAAGATCAAGTGTTCTGCTTTTAATTGAAACCCATTGTTTTTTAATTGTATATAGATTTTTTTATTTTATATAACCCAAAGAAAAAGAATAATAAAAGAATGGTGAATTTCTTCAGTTTTAGATTCTTTAAAAGCTTGCAAGAGTTTACCATGGAATACAGAAGTGAATTTTTGAAACTGTCATGCACGAGATACAAGAAGAAATACCTTGGGCAGAGTATTGGATAAAATTTTATGAAGAGACTTGACTCTCAAATTATCTGGATCTATGCTTCTATTCTCTTCAATAACAGTCAGATAAGTGTGGAGATATAAGCAGTTCAAAATCTCTCATGTATGTATATGTTGTACGGATATAAGGACAGATCTGGTGAATATCCGAACCGGAAATATATGGAAAAAAAAGTATGGCGTTGAACAAAGCAAGATTCCCCGACAATCCCCTATTTGGGAATCTTTTTTTTTTTTTCAGATGACTGATAATGAATCTGTTCATATAAGAAAGGATTCCTGACTTTTAAACTGAATGAAATAAGCAAGTATATAAACCTGGTATTATTCTCAAGTTTTCCTAATCAATTTCAAAAGTGTGTCAACCTTTTTTTCAAACAAACTAACCATTACAATGTCGTATAAACCTGTTGAGATTTCTGGAAAGTTCGGCTTTGGTACAATGTCTATGACTTGGACACCAACACCACCACCAACACAACAATCCATTGATACATTGAAATTTGTGACATCACATCCAAAATTTGGAACCAAATTGATCAATGGTGGTGAGTTTTATGGTCCAGATTTTGCAAATTTGAAATTATTAAAGCAATTTTTAGAAGAAAATGATCCTGAAGAAAATAAACAATTGATTATTTCCATCAAAGGAGGGGCTGATAATCAAACTTTGAAGCCAGATGGTAGTAAAGAATTTGTTTCAAAATCAATTGAAAATATTGTGTCATTTTTCCCAAAACAAAATAGACCTAAATTATTATTCGAAATGGCCAGAGTTGACCCTTCTGTTCCATACGCAGAAACTATTGGTTACATCAGTGAGTACGTGAAACTGGGTATTATTGATGGTATTTCCTTATCTGAGGTTGGTAAAGAATCCATTCAGGCGGCTTTGAAAGTGTTTCCAATATCATGTGTTGAATTGGAATTGTCATTGTTTTCACAAGAAGTCATTACCACGGGTATATTGGAGGAATTATCGAAGCACAACTTGCCACTTATTGCATATTCACCATTGTGTCGTGGTCTTTTGACTGATTATGCAGTTGAGAATTCCGATACTTTTTTGGCATCAATCCCGGAAGGTGACATTAGACATCATTTGGACAAATTTCAACCGGAAATCTTTAACAAAAACTTACCAGTTTTAAAAGAATTGTACAAATTTGCTCATGAAGTTAAAAATACAACCTTAGAGTCTTTGGCATTGTCATGGATTGTTAAAGTTTCCGAAGCAAGAAACTTTCGAGGTATTGAAAAAGTCACTAGAATTTTACCAATTCCATCTGGATCAACAAAGAAAAGAGTTGAGTCTAATTTTGGGAGCTTGATAGAGTTAACTGATAATGATTTACAATCGATTGATGAGATTTTTGCAAAGCATCCAATTAGTGGGTTGAGATACAATCAATATCTTGAAGGAACTCTTTTCCAATAAAATGGTCTGACAGTTGGTTGGTATTTTAAATTCGATGGAATTGTGGTTAACGGTTGCAATGTATAAGTTTCAAAGCATTCCGAATTCATATAGATTTTACTTTATATATTACTTTTGAATGCGATTTTTTTTGTGTGTTTGTGTTTTCAAACTAGGGACGTTATGGACCAAAGTGAAACGATTTGAAGCATAAGTAATAGGTGTAGGGTGTATACCAGCAATTGTGAGGTACTCTTTTAATTAGGTGAGTGAGAATGTTGAGTAGTGGTGTTTTTTTTTTCTTTGTTTCATTTTATTTTTTGGAATGAAAATGTTATCGGACATTCTCTTCTCAAACACATCTACACCTGCATTTTTGGCAGTAAGAAGATACGCTGTCAAGTTTCACAGTTAGATGTACACGTCAATCATAAATATTGCTATTAGTTTTTTGTTATCATTTATAAAGCCAACCTTATCGATGTGATAATGGATTGAAAAAAAAAAAAGAGGGTTGTGTTGCAACTTTCAAAATCCAAATAACTACCTCCATATCAATGAAACTATTCAATTCAATCATACTTTTAGCTGGTGTTCAAATCCCATTAGTCTTATCCAAATTGATTCAGAACATTGAAACATTTGAACTCAATGAAAACTCGCCAATAAAATGCTTCAACCTTGAGTTAATTCATGGGAAAACTCATTTGAAACTTGAAGCAAATGGAGTACCACACCAACAATTGCCGTTGAATGTCCACCGAAATACAAAACTTTTGCGTATGGATAAAGATAAAGGTGATAAAGATTTCCGAGCTGAACTGCAATCTTTCAACATTTATGAAACTTTGGTTGATGGATATGAAACGCAAGAGCTTAACCTTTATGAACCGGGACAATATTGTGTTCTGTTTAATGAAAACAAAGAATATACTGCAACATTTAATTCCAAAGCCACGTTGGTTGAAAACTTTGATACAATTGATATTTCAAGTGAAGCTTATAAGCATGCCATTTCTGCTATTATTGGAGGATTGATTATTGCTGGAATTGTTGCCAAGTATCAAATTACTGGATTATCCAATATTTCTCCTATTTCTGCTAGAATCTTTTCACTTTTGGTGGTGTATTTTGTGTTTAATTCTGCAATGATGATTTTGGAATGGTACTGTTATTATAGTCCTTCGTCGTTTAGTTATTTGTTTGTTGAAAATTATTTCAAAAACATTGTGGGTAGTATTATAACTTGTTGGGATACTTATGTCACCATTATGATTTATTTTGGAAGTGGATTCAAAAACCTTGGGTATAAGGCTCCATCTAATACTTCTTGGGTGAAAAGAATAATCTTGGGATCACTTTTATTTGTTTCTATTGCCTCGTCTTCGAAAATCACAAAAACAGTTTTGAAGAGATCAATTGTTCTTGATAATAAGCTTCAAGATGTGTTTATTTATTTTGATCCAAAGGACTCTTTTTTGAGAAATAGCTTTATCTCCACTATTTTCAAGTGGATTACGGCGATTTTAGGAGGCGGTCTTTTGGTGTGCGTGACAGTTCTTCCATTTGTTTATGGATACGTCATCTATAATAGATTCACTAGAACTGGGGAATATGTGAATCAGCAATTAATGAAAAACACATTGTTATACCATGGGATATATGCATGGGTTATTGGGTCGGCCTTGTACTATTATTTTGATGTAATGAAATTGATTGAGGATTATGTTCCTTTAGTTATTTTATGGTTGATCTGGTACTCTGAGAGACCATACGTTGCATTAAAAGGTCTTGAAGATGATTTGGGGCACTTGAAAGGTATAAAGGAGTTCTATTTGTAGTGGGAGGTTTTAGGTGTGTGTATAGTATGTGTTTTTTTGTAAAGCAAATAAAGATCAAGTATCACGTTTAGACCATATCAATTGAGAAATTTAAACAAGCCGTTCTATTTTACATTAGCAAAGAATTAAAAAGAACATAAGTTTTTGATATCTCTTATAACTCTTCCAGTGTTCTACCGACCAATTGGAGCAACTTTAATATTTGATCTAATTGTGTCACTTTTTTTGGTGAATATGTCGTATTTATCCGATTTTGGAAAAACAAGTTGAAATAATTGACATAAAATATCACAGATAGCTTTATCCTTGATAGTGGTTTTCATATGGTGATCCTTGAATATTTATTCCGGCAATCTTGTTGGGTGGGTGGGGTTATTAGGTATTCGAGAAATTATTAAACTCTTGGTCGACATTCAAGGTAGTTTTTGGTGATATTTCTGCTCCAAAAAAAGAGAAAAAACATCTTTTGCAATACCACAGAGTTGAATTCCTTTTCCGTAAATGAAGTTTCATATACCTAGGTGGTTGCAGATCTTTGGTGGTGATGTTGATGCTTTATGATGATGATACGGCTACATGATTTATTATTATTGGACACGCGATTGTAATAATTATTATTATTAACTTCCAAGTTGAGTTATTATTTTAGTTTTTAGTTTACTAAATTGAAGTTCTCGGCACAAAACTAAACACATTATAATATGATGAACTTGTCGAAGTTCGCTTCCCCCCACCCACCTACAACCCAGTGGTTTTGAAAAAAAGAAGTTCACTATCGTTATACTATTTTTCTTTGTTTGGTCAATCAACTCTTAACTCTTCAATTGCAGGATGAAATATTTACTGTCATTGATCAGTTTGGTATTTGTGCAATTGTCATTAGTATTGGCAGCATCCAACAGACGTTTTATGTTAACTTACAATTCCAATGGTGCTTGTGTGGCTATTAACAATACAACTCCTGAAACTCAATTGACATTAGATTTCAATAATGTTGGTCAAGATACAATTCCATTAGTTGTTTTCCAATATTTAGATTTTTTCAAGTTTAAAAACATTCCTAATTTCGATGATTTTGTCAATTATATCTATTTGGAGAATAAAAAATTTATTAAAACCAATCAGAAATCAAATCTGGTCGCTTTTGATTTAAAACTTGTCAATAATAGAGTTAAAACCCCAGAAACTTTTCTTAATAAAACAATTACACAAGATCAAGTGGTTAAATATAATGTCCCCAATCCAGGAGTTTATTGTATTTATCTTCCAATGTATTCATTCGACGATAAACGGACTCATTTCACAAGCTATTATACTTTTGTCACTGTGGAAAATGAGGGGATCAGTGAAAATATTTTAACTGAATTGTCAACCCAAGTCAATTTAATCATTATGTTTGGATCTGTAATTCTTGTTTTGATTTATTTATATCCTAGTCTACGCACTGGTAAGCATGGATCGAAATTATCACCAGTTTTAACTCAATTATTCCAATTTTTACTTGTTAATCTCGTGTATCGTATTGGATTCTTGATCCTATGGGCAATTTATTTTGTATCTCCGACAGATGTGGTGTATAATTTCGTTGTCAACTATTATAGTCATTTACAACAAGTTTTTTTGGATAATTGGTTAGGTTACATCACATTGTCAGTCTATTTTGGATCAGCATACCTGAATTTACCAATGGATCCACCACAGTTTTTGGTGAAATTATTGATTGGAGTAAATATTTTGGCCACTTTTATTCCATTTCAGATCTTGTCCAATACGTTAGCTGTAAATGACATTACAGTGAATTCGGAAAGTTATCAAATCATTGATAAATCAATTTTAGTCAATAAGGCGTATAAATCAACCATCAGTAACTTCCACTTGGATTGGGAAAAAATTGTCGTCATGGTGACAACATCTACCCAATTAATTACTAGTGTATTGGCGCATTTGATTAGTACTGGATATGGCTTCAGACTTTATTGGAAATTGAAGAAGAGTGACAACAAAAGATTAGCCAGACCATTATTGCAGTCAATATTGTTGCATTTAATTTCCTGGCGAATTTTTGGAAAGAGTACCATTATTGGATTATATGGTAATTTAAACTTGACAGGTGTATTTGATGTTGGAGAAATGTTGAGTGTGATAGGTAACTTGATTGAATTACAAAATTTGAAACTTATGGGTTTTCAAATAGTTGAAGTTTTGTTGGTTTGGTTTATTTGGAGCTCCAAGAAACCACTCGATTGTAAAGAGATTGAAGGTAAAAACAATAAGAACTATTGATATAGCTTGCTTTGTTTCTTCTCTACTCTGTATTTTCTATATACGGCATTATTTATTAGTGATAGTTATTATAATAGGAGTTGTTGTAAGTTATGCATATTTTATCAATAAGTTATCATTAACATCAAAAGCTCGATTTATAAATAATCCTTCTCCACAATTATGTTTGTTCAATCTAAATTTTTCATAAATATCAACATAAGACAACGGCACTGATACAATTTTATTAACAACAACATATTTATTCAATAATGACAAGATTGCTGTTGAAAATTCAATTTGATGATCTTTAGAATTTATATAATAAAATGATTTACTATATTTTTTAAATCCATCATTTTTCATTTTCATATGAATTTCATCACGAATGAAAAACAGATCTTGTTGATGATGAGTATTTTTTTGAACTTTAATAAATATTGGTCTCGAAGTTTTACAAATGATTTTCCCTCTATTTTCTTGAATCATATCTAAATCTCGATCAGAACTATAAAACACACAAAAATCTTTAATTGTGATTTGATAATATTGATAAATTGCCTTTTGTAATTCAATTTCATTGATATATAAGAAAAACCCCGGCTCCAAAATAGATCGTAATTCGATTAATCCATTTTTATTCAAAATAGCATAGTTTGGTAAATAACGATCATGTTCAGTACCACTTAATCTTTCATTGTTGGTTTTATCAATCCATTGATCAATATCTTTAGCAGTTTGTACTTTGAAATATTGATATCTATTATTGTGAGTTTTTAGTTTTTGAAACTTGTTGAAGTAAAATATCCTCAACATAATTGTAGGTTAACGATACGGACAAGAAATTGAGATTACTAATTTTAAGGTGTGATACTGATATCATTATATATATATACATAGAAAGATAGATACTACTTGAAGAAATCAGTCTACATTCCAACATGAATCCAAGTCTTGACAATGGAACGAAAATAATAATACAAAACAAAATATACTTGGGATTGTGTACAAGCTGATGAAACCTCATTCATCATGTTGCAGAATGATGAGTTGCATTTATTATTTAAAAAAAGGAGAGGAGGAAAAAGAGATAGGGATGATTTGAAAATTCAAAGCATTGCTTAGTAACCACCATTACTATATTTCTCAGAATTTTTCAAGAATCTTATTTTTTTTTCAACAAAGTATTATTATTGGAAATAGAAATGAGTAGATAAAAAGAAACAAGATATATATACCTGTGAATGATGAAAAATCCTGCTGCAAGTTGCAGGAATAGTGAGGATCTTATTCGTTTCTTCTGCCGATCTTTCTGTTAGAGTTTGCCAACGATGATAATGATGAGATGCCCCTTTATTTCCAATCCTTTGAAAGGTATACACAAAAGTTATCTTCGGCTAAATAAATATTGGCATTAGCACTACTACTATTCTTAACTCAAAAACCTCGACAGTAAGATTTAATGTAACAAAAAAGCCTAATATGAAAAGAGCCATTGTTCTATTTTTCCTGTTCATTTTTTTTCTGTAACAGAAAACAATGGCAAGGATAATACACCACCACCGGTATATCAAAATAAGGGATTAAAGAAAGTGTTTTAAAATTTTAGACGATAAAGTTAAAGTATAACAAGTAGTGTATAGAATGATTATTATTGGGAGTGGGCTATATATAATGGCGCAAAACTTTTGATGTTGTTGCATTGTAAAATCAATTACGAGTTAGCAACAACACAAAGTTGCAAATCAGGGCAGAATAATGCAGCATGCATGCATTTTAAAGATTCATAATCTTTCAAAAGTTAGGCTTACCAATGGCGATTTTTCTAGTTACTTACCAGTTGTATCTATATTGATATATTCCCAAATTTCTAATCATACTTTCCAATGTATTCTCAAAAGATCGTATATGTGCTCCCATTAGAGATTCTGACATCTGAAAATACAACTTGATTAGAAAGTGATGTATATATTGCAAAAAAGAAAACATATAATAACAATCTATAACTACCAGTGATTTTCTATTTTCAGATCAAACAAAAAAAGTTAGCTAACACTTACTTCTTATTACCGTTAAAATTAGCAAATACCGAATTGTTTCCAATAAAAATTACAAACTATATTTCCCAAACAAATCGTTACATTACATTGATAATCAGTAATTTAATCCAAAAACAAAGTTTTATACACTAATTGATATTCTTTTTTAAAAAAAAAAAATAAATAGCAAACAAATACAGAAGTAGAATAGAATTCTTCATAATGAACCTCGAGTATACTGATAACCAATTCTTCTTCGTTTATATTCTGATTTACTTGTCTCTAATGAATCGAGCAAACCTAAAGTACTAGTTAAAACAGACAAGGTCATTTCGTCAATAACTTCATTTGTTTTCCGTTCTGTATCATTTGGAAAATTCTCTTTACAAAAATTATAAGCCTCTTGAGTGATATCAATAAATTCATCATTAGGATTCTGTAAATATCGAAGATAATAATATCTCATAAACTCTCTCATTAGTTTAACATTCTTTGCACAATTAAGGGCATTGTGTACTACGGGATAAAAAAATATTCCAAAAGCATATGTTATTGCCAAGGCATGATTCAATGATGTTCTAGTCAAATTGGGGAATGTTCTAGTAAATGAAGCAAAATCATCCACCACAACACGTAATTTAGGGTCGATTATGAGTTGTATTGCTTCAACCAAATTTGTAATATCAAACCTGGTGTCACTTGTGTCAATGACATAACCAATGATTTCAACAACGTCTTTTTTCTCTATTGTCTTGGATTTCAAATGCAAATACTCAAATTCAAGACCATAAATGATTAATTCAAAGTTATTCTCTGTGATTGGTAGCTGTTGTATCTTTTCGCTGATGGCATTATATACAGAAATTTGATTTTTCAAAATGGATGTTGGTGATTGTACAATATACTCATAAGGAATGTATTTAGACCCTGTTTTCAAAGTGGATACAAGTGGTTCTTGGGTGTTTTCTTCGAAAAGATCTTTGTTTAAATCAACAAATATTCGATGGAGTAAGAATGTTTCAACTCTGTTGAATGACATGGTCATAAAAAACTCATTCTTAACTCGATCGGGTGATAATAATACTAAAACAAAATTGTGTAAAAAACCAAGCCGGTACGGAAATTTATAGACCTTTTTATACTTTTATCGGGTTTTCTTTGGCATAAATAAAACGATAACGAGTTTTAAATTTCTGAAAAAAAAAAAAAAAAAAAGATGGTCCAATATCAATTTACTTATTTTCTTGATCAGGCACCAACTTGCACCCAGAACAAAATGCTTAATTCGGTGATTAAGACATTTTTTATTAACACCGTTGATTCATTGTTAGAATTGCTTAGAGTAGTATAAAAAGAAACGAGAAACCTTGTTATGCTTGTAGAAATAAATATCAGCTAAATATTGGAGGCAATTTTGATAATTCTTTTCTTTTTTAGAATTACCTTGTCTTTCGGTGTAGTTATTCAACCTTTACTTTTTTTTTTGGTCGTTTTGAATAATATTTATATAGTCATGAAATCTCAAAGCACTACAAATTATGGATTTAATGATGTCATTATTATTATTGTTGTTGTTTTACTGAATCATGAATCCTTTGGTATATTTTTGGAACTATTGTGAGATGATATTCACAGTTGATGCAAATAACTGCAAGGTTAAGCTCGGTGTTAATGATAAATAAAAACCAAGAAAAGAAAAAACAAGAGCTAATTGTTATGTTTCTTTTCAAATCAATGGTACTTGGCGTATCTCAAATACTCAATCCTTTAAACATGATCAGTGTATTGAAATGTTTGATACTATCTTGAGGTCTTTGGTTTATTTGCTTTCTTTCTTCTCCCTCTTCGTTGGTAGAAAAAAACTTAACAGCTCTAAATATAGTTTCACAAAACCAAAAGAGATGGTGCTTGTAAATGGTCATGTCTTGAGCACAACATGATTGTTAAATGAAATGCTATACATAATATATGTCTACACCAATAAAGAAACACAAAAATACTGGTGGGTATAAGGGGAACAATAACGAGAGAGAGAAAGGCTGAGTGAAACTAAACTATATATGGGCGTGTGTAGACCAAAAAAAAAAAAAGAAAGATTACGGATTCATTTTTTAAATGATCTCTCGACTAGACAACTAGAGTAGAAGCTGTGCCCACTTTACTAAATCCAATATTGCTAATTTTAGAAACCGGTTGGTAATGTAACTGGTTAATTATCGTGGTTGGTAATTGGTTTCCTCTTGGTTTCTTTATACTACAATAATGACCTTGATCTCTATATCATAAGCTTAATTTCAACCCCCCTCCCCCTCCAGCCTATATATTAAACAAAGGTTATATGGAATGTAAAAGAAAAGAAAAACAATGTTGAACAAAAAAAACAATAATCGACAAATCAAGAAAAAAAAAAAACGCCACCTGGACACGAATAATTAATTCTGATTTCTCGTCGTGTATTCAAGGCTAAATCGTAAACATTTTACATCAAACCTAAAAAGTAGGAAAGAAATCGGCTTGGATTATTCGTTGTTGTTGTTGTTGATGATTGATCACATTAAATTTTTCCCCCCAAGCTGACAAGGTTGAAACGTTCTTCAGATTAATTTAGCTATTTTTACTTCTATTCATTCATTCATTCATTCATTCATTCATTCATTGCCCCCTTTTCTTAAAAGAAAAATATATTTAGATTTTACTTATTTATTATATTAATTGATTTGATTTTCATTCACCTCATATACATTTATTTTTTTTTTAGTATACATATTTGCCGTGTTTCAGAAATAGGAATAGGCAAAAGTTTTCACTTTTTATTTCCAACCAACTTTCATTTTCAGGGGCCAGAAGGCTTTATTAATAATTAAACAAAAATGAGTTATAATAACCCCAACAACAATCATCTACACCCTCATGGCTATAACAACAGTCATCGAGAAGACTCAGATGGTGATGAACTGTCGATTGAGTTTCTCAACCAAATAAGAAGCAACACTCCATTAACCCAGGGGACTTATAACTATCATAATAGTTCTACAAATTCACTTAATTTTCAACAACCGGAACCAATATATCGTAATCAAACTCGTACATCTTTGAGTGATTCATATTATGATAATCCGATTTTTGACACTTCACAAACACAAATTCAACCTCCGCAGGATAATCCATTCACTGAAAGTTATGAAATGAGAGATACTTCATATCAGGGTAATGACCATTATCGTACTGGACAGCCTGCTCATCTTATGAATCCCGCATATAACCAAGCTTTCATTCCTCATGTTTATGATGAGGACGATCATGACGAACAAGAATATGATCAACGTATTCAGTATAATCAATTTCAAGGGGATCATTTTGATTTGGCAACTGTCAGCTATGCTGATGATGAGAGTCAATTGGAATATGTCCCCGTCGAACGTGTCATACCTGAAGAAGAAGAGGAAGAGGAAGGTGAAACTAGTTTTGAAAAAGAGCCTGGTAGTGAAACGGTTTCAGGTCCATTTGGGGAAGAACGATCATTTGAAGAGCCCCCGCCACAACAAGAAGTACGTTCCAAGAAACTCACTAGAGCCACGGGGTTGAATGGGCATTTGGTTTTGGATTGTCCTGTTGCTGATGAATTGTTATCGAAATTCCCTGATTATAACCCAGCTGAAAAATCCGGTGGATTATCAAGAGAATTTGCATTTATGAGATATACTGCAGTCACTTGTGGACCATCAAATTTCTATCGAGATGCTTATATTTTGAGACCAGTGCATTATCCAATACCCAGACAAACTGAATTGATGATTGTTATCACCATGTATAACGAAGACGATATATTATTAGGACGTACTTTGAAAGGTGTATTCAAGAACATCAAATACTTGGAATCCAAATCTCGTTCTTCAACTTGGGGGAAGGATTCATGGAAGAAAATTGTTGTGTGTATTGTCAGTGACGGTCGTACAAAGATCAATGAAAGAGCACAAGCCTTATTAGCAGGGTTAGGTGTGTATCAAGAAGGGTTAGCTAAAAGTAGAGTTGATGATAAAAAAGTGCAAGCCCATATGTTTGAATACACCACTAGAGTTGGTATTTCAAAAGTCACTGATGATGTAGTTAAATTGACTACGGAAAAAGTTGTCCCCGTGCAAATGTTATTTTGTTTGAAAGAAACAAATGCCAAAAAAATCAATTCTCATCGTTGGTGTTTCCAAGCAATTGGTCAAGTTTTGGATCCAAAAATTGTGGTGTTATTAGATTGTGGGACCCAACCATCAGGAAGATCATTATATGAATTATGGAAAGAGTTTGATCGTGATCATCGTGTTGCCGGTGCTTGTGGAGAAATTACTACATCATTGAAAAAACGTCAAATGATTACCAACCCCTTGGTATATGGACAAAATTTTGAATATAAAATATCTAATATTTTAGATAAACCTACAGAATCATCATTTGGATTTATTTCAGTGTTACCAGGGGCATTTTCAGCTTATAGATTTATTGCATTACAAAATGATATCAATGGAATTGGACCATTGGAAAAATATTTTAAAGGGGAGTTCTTACATAGTAGTGGAGAACTTGATCCTAATGATGATGAATTCCAAATGAAACATTCAATGTTGAAAGAGGAAGCAGGAATATTTACTTCAAATATGTACTTGGCTGAAGATCGTATCTTGTGTTTCGAATTGGTTGCTAAACGGGGGTGCAATTGGTTATTGCGATATTGTAAATCAGCAAGAGCTGAAACAGATGTTCCTGAAGGGTTAGCCGAATTTGTATTACAAAGAAGACGTTGGCTTAATGGTTCTTTCTTTGCTGCTATATATTCCTTAGTTCATTTCTATAAAGTATGGACAAGTTCTCATTCATTTGGTAGGAAAATATTTTTACATATTGAATTCTTCTATCAGTTGATTAATCTTATTGTGTCTTGGTTTTCCATTGGATCGTATTTTTTGGTGTTTAGGATATTGACAACATCTTTGGGTGATAAGGCATTGGGATTTGCGCCAGGTAAGATTTTATCAGTGATATTTCTTTGGTTATATCTTGCATCTATTGTAACTACATTTGTTTTAAGTTTCGGTAACAAGCCTAAAGGTACAGAAAAATTTTATGTCATGATTGTTGTTTTCTTTGCCATATTGATGGCGTATATGATATTTGCTGCTATTTTCATGGCAGTACATTCTATTCAAGAAATTTATCGATCAGGAACAAGAATAACCGTCGCTTTATTTTTCCAAAACTCTGAATTTAGAGACTTGGTCGTTGCAACATCATCAACGTATGCATTATATTTCCTTGCATCATTTTTATATTTTGAACCATGGCACATGTTTACATCTTTTGTTCAATACATTTTGCTTTCACCATCTTATGTCAATGTGCTCAATATTTATGCATTTTGCAACATTGATGATGTTTCATGGGGTACTAAAGGTGAAGTTGGAGGTAAATCATTGGGTGAAGCTAAATTAAGAGAAGATGGTACCTTCGATGTTAGTGTTCCTATTTCCAAAGAACAAATCAATCAATCTTATCTTGATCAATTGGAAAAAATTAGAGACCCAGCACCTCAAGATGGCAAAGTGCTTGTTACCAATACCGAGGATTATTATGCGTTTATTAGATCCATGACAGTTTTAGTATGGATGTTTACTAATTTCGTTGTTATTGCCTTGGTTTTGGAAACAGGTGGGTTTAACCAATTTGTGGCTGCTACTGATTTGGCAGACCAGAAGAGTAATCGTGCTGCAGTTTTTTTAACCGTGATTTTATGGACAGTGGCATTTATGGCATTGTTTAGATTTATTGGTTGTATTTATTATTTGATCACTAGATTAGGTAGAGAAATTAAGGCTAGTGAACATGCCACTAAATAGAATGATTTTTTTTTTTAGATATATTTATATGTATATTGAGAATTGTACTTTGTTATAGTTAAGAAGAACCGGACTTTGGGTAGTGTTTGGGGTTATATTTGCAATGAACTGCCCATTGATATTTGCTCAGGGGAATTCTGGCCATAAAATGTTAATAATCTGTATTCTTTCTTGTAAGGCGGTCCATACTATATCAATCCTATCCAGTGTGAACGAACGTATCCATACCTCCCGTTACCGGAGTATCACCAAGCCATTAACACTCGGGTATAAATACCCTTCTTGAAGCCCTTGGTGTCTACTGCTTATACAGTCTTTATATATACATACTTAACTAGAGCAAATACACGTCATTAGTGTTTGCCCTAACATCACATTTTTCATTATTTTCTGATACCTGGTATTTGTTAGAGTTTTCTCTAATAATAACCAGGACTCTTGTTATCCAGTAAAAAGAGTCCTCAACTTATGTTGTCTGGTTATTGCTATACACGTTTTTGTATAGAAGTAATGCAAATTGTTACACAAAGAATACCATGGTATATGGGCGACTCGGTGTTTGTTTACGGAAATATGTTGTTATTCCCGGTGAAGCCTAAAAACTTTATAATCAGGTTAGCTTGAGGAAAAACAAAAATAAGAGAGAGAGAAGATGGTATACTAATACACATAGAAGAAGATTGATACATATTTGTTATTATTGATTCTGATATTCATGTTAAGTTGTTGCTTATTCATGATGCGGTATAAATCCATTGTGGCGCGTTGAAAAATAACTTTCCCTCCTGTTCAGGACTTTCAACAAGTGAGTAATTTCTCCCGATAGGAGCAATTGTTCATTCTTTTTTTTTTTTTTTTTTTTCACGAATTATAAACCCCTTCTCCTTTTCTTTCTTATTAATAATAACTTCAAACTTTAATCCATTCGATCGACATTTAACAATGACTCGCTTTGCAACTGACTCTATCCATGGTGGTGATCATCTTAAACGTGTAATTGATGTGATCAACCCAATTCATATTTCAACAACATACAGTTATTCCGACGATCCTGATGAATTGGTACCAGGTGGATTAACTGATCCTAACACTTTGATTTATTCTCGTGAAAATCATCCTAATGCAGCTCAATTAGAAGCTATTATTGAAAAAATCACAGGGTATCCGGCCGTCATTTATAATTCTGGTTTAGGTGCCTTTAATGGATTAATTACTTATGTCAATCCTAAAACTATGGCATTTGGACAAATTTATCATGGGGTTCATGGAATTGCTGACATTTGGACAAGAAATTTTGGATTGAAACAAATTGGTATTGATGATAATTTCGATGGAGTATTGCAAAAAGGTGATTTGGTCCATTTGGAAACTCCGGTTAATCCTTATGGTACTAATTTGGATATCCTGAAATATGCTGAAAGAGCCCATGCTCATGGTGCATTATTATCTGTTGATGCCACATTTGCCCCTCCTCCATTAATGAACCCTTTTGATTTTGGTGCTGATATAGTCATGCATTCTGCAACAAAGTTTTTCGGTGGTCATAGTGATTTATTGGCAGGTATTTTGTTGGTCAAATCTCATGATATTAAAGAAAAATTATTGTTGGATAGATTAGTGTTGGGAACAAACATTGGTAACTTGGAAAGTGCTTTATTGGTTAGAAGTTTGAGAACTTTTGAGCTACGTATTAAAAGACAATCAGCCACAGCAGAATTTATTGTCAAATATATTGCTGAAAATAAAGATAAATTCCCTGATTTAGAAAAAATCTATCATGGGTCATTACAAGACGATGAATACATCAAGAAACAAATGCCAAATGGTCAAAGTCCTGTGTTTTCAATTGAGTTGGTTTCTGAAGATAAAGCAAAAAGATTGCCCTCTAAATTGAAATTGTTTCATCATGCTACTAGTTTGGGTGGTGCTGAAAGTTTGATTGAATGGAGAGCTATGAGTGATGATCATATCAGTAAGAAATTGTTGCGAGTCTCGATTGGGTTAGAAGATCCAAGAGATTTGTTGGCCGATTTTGTTCATGGATTAGGTGGTGATGATGAATTGGTCAAACTGATTGAAAATTTGGAGATTTAAAGGAGTAATTGTTATAGAAAGACTTTAGAATAGAATACATGTAGAGAATGTTGTTAATGAAAATATGAAGTAACAAAAGCTGGAGTATCAGATCATGCAAATTAATACCTTGGAGGGTCTTGATAGCGCAACAGTTGTGTGGTTTGATTGTTACAACTGTGTGGTATTAGACAAATCTATATGTACTGGTCATGTCAATTGATAGTCTTCGTAAAACTGTTTTCCTAAGGTATTGTGATTCGCCTTGTTGGACTGTATACAATCTAAGTTCGTAAAGTTTGGTTTTTCTAGTTTTATGCATTACATAATCGGTCACTGATGTTCGTGTTCAAAGAATAAGTGAGTGCTATCTCCGAGTTAGCGTTCGTTTTTGCATTGTCAATTTCCAAATCGAAAATAAATCATTGCTATTACTATTACGCCTCTTAGGTAAGCAAATGGCTATTGCATATTTACTGAGTGGCATTATATGTCTGCATGAATGTTTTGAACTATCAAATGAGATTAATTTTTCACAACAATTACTATCAATTTGGTAAGAAGTTCAATTTTTGCCACGGCACCATCAAAACCAAGGACTAGTTTCCTGAGGAAGCAAATATGTATCAATTAAGAGAGTGGCTACGTTCTATGATTCACTAGCCCCATATCATTCACTTTCTGGTGCAAATTATACCTGATAATTTTATTTATGTATGGAAATATATTGGGCTATATTCTTAAATAATATTCGAATTAGTGTGGGGCTTAATCTGTCGTTGATGTTCACGGTTATCAATCAGTCAATCAATCACTACATTGCCTCAACTGGTGTTCTATTTTGTGTAGAAATTCGAAAGGCTAGAGCAAAAAAATCCTGACCTTATTATATGCATGGCGCTACTAACTTTAAACTCACGACCCACGCACCCATTAAGGATAATAATACTACTACTAATAATATATCTTTATCCAATTGCAAAAACCTTTCTACAATTTTTAAACCCCCAAGAAAAAAAAAAAACTACTATAAATAGTTCTTGAATTACCCCAACTTATTCTAAACTTTTTATTTCTTACAATAATTATCAATCAATTACATATCTATTGTTTTTTTTCTCTTTTCATTCAAAATATAACTTATTAATTTCGATTCACCAGACTACTTTGATAATCAATTACAATGCAAGCTCATTCAAATCAATCCACTGATTCCTTCGATCCTGATACTTATAAAAAGTCCCAAGCAGCAATCATTGACGAACCGACTTATAAACCAGAGATGGTGTTAAAGAACTTTGCAAGAAGTTATGATCAACCTCCATTAACTGGTTATCAAAGCTTTATATCAGGCTTGGGTTCAATGTTTGGTACCTGTGGGTTATTCTGTTGTCTTTGTCGAAACCCATATCAGGAAGTTGAACAAGGTGAGGTTGGTCTTATCCAAACATTTGGTGCATTGACACGTACAGTTGAACCGGGCTTATCGTATGTAAACACTTGGTCTGAAAGATTGACTAGAGTTTCCATCAAAATCAATATTAGGGAAATCCCAGCTCAAAAATGTTTTACCAAAGATAATGTTAGTATCACCATAACTTCAGTTGTCTATTATAATATAATTGATCCAATGAAAGCCATATTTGCTATTGATAACATCCATCAAGCAATTATTGAAAGAACTCAAACGACATTGAGAGATGTGATTGGGGGTAGAATATTACAAGATGTTGTTGAAAAGCGTGAAGAAGTGGCTGAGTCTATCGAATTGATAATTTCTAAAACTGCTGCTGATTGGGGTGTGAATGTCGAGAGTATTTTGATTAAAGATTTGACATTACCAGATAAAGTGCAAGCTTCGTTGTCCATGGCAACTGAAGCAAAGAGAATTGGTGAAGCCAAAATTATTAGTGCCAAAGCTGAACTTGAAAGCTCCAAGATTATCAGAAAGGCTAGTGATATTTTGGCTTCTAAAGCAGCTATGCAAATCCGTTATTTGGACACTATGCAAGCAGTGTCAAAGAATGCTGGAACTAAAGTTATTTTTATGCCTTCAGCAGATCAAGTAGAAAGAATTGCCATGTCCAATATGCAAGACCAGCCTCCTTCTGGTAAGGATAAGCCGTTAGATTTAGAGGAAGATAAGGATTGGGTAGGTGCTCCATCGAGTGTTGGTATTAAAAACAATAGACACATTAGTGAGACTGTTGCATTGCAAGAGGCCATGCAAGTATGATAGGTGGGTTGTTCATGAGTTCTATCTTCAACTGGTTGGATATTTAATAATTTGTGAAATCCCCTTTTCTTATCCCTTCAGTTTGTTTGTTTGTTTGTTTTTTTGTACGTAAATTGTTTATACTTTAATCTAATTTATTATAATTTCCTAATAACTCATTCTCTGCCTATACCAAATGCATTTGTAGCATGTTTTACCGTATTTATACTTGATTTAATCGATATTAGAAGTGGCAATGGAGGTTGGAAGACGGTAGACGTGTCTGTATTCTCAAGTAATGATGGATAACTACACACAAAATATAATATCCAATCTGGAAGGCTTCGACAATAATAAACTAGTCCAAATATATTTAATGAAATCTGTGGTGCCCTTTCAAACTAAGGCTTTCATTGTTCATTGTTCGTAATGATATATTCTCTACACTAAAGAATAGAGTAAAGAAAAAATTGAAACATTTTTGCGTTGGAGGAAAGTTAAAAAAAAAAAAAAAAAAAGACGCACATATTTCTTGAACAGCAAAAATAATCGACAAAATTAACGATAAAGTAAAATTTAAATATTGTTTTATTTTTGTTTTTTTTTTTTTTTTTGACTTTCCCACCTACACCACCTTAGCCTTTGGATAATTCAACACACCCTTGCATCAACAGCAATCATGAATGGATACAACTGGCAAAATGGAAATCTCCACAGCAGTAATAATGACTCGCCCACTCCGTTGAACTTTCGTAGCATACAGCATCTTTATCCTGATCAATTTAAAAATAATTCTGCGGATCAATTGAATCCACGCATTTACACCCCCATGGAAGTACATAGTGATAACAATAGCTATGATAACATAGCCCTGTTGAAAGACTCAGAGGGAAGTATTCCCTTATCGTTAACTGCACAAGAATTAACATTACAAGAATCCAAAACATATATGAGGTGGTATAGTGATATACTAGCCAGAACGAATTCACGAACAATCTCCATTCATGACGTTTATAATTTTTTGAACAATTTCAAGATTCCAGAAAATAGCAAGGAATCAATCAACAAGATATTTTTCAAGATATTGCATTCTATCAACATTGGGGAGTTTTTTGCATTATTAAGATTAATCAGTCATACTTTGCAGGGAGAAATTCCACTGAGGTCCTTAATTAAAATTAAAGCACCAGTTCCTACACCGCCGTCGATCTTATCAAAAAAGAGACAACAAGATGAAGAGGAAGAAGACCAAAAACAAGAGTCTCAGCAACCATTGGATATTGATGGATTCACACAGTTTTTGTTGACAGGTGAAAGACCTTCAAGTAACAAACGATCGAAAAAATTAAAGTCAGTAAAGTTTTCCGACGAAGTAGATGTTCATGATGCTTCATTAATAAGTCCGGCTGCATCACCTCTACTATCTGATCAACAGCAGCAGCAGCAGCAACAGCAACAGCAACAACAACAATTAGATTACCTGTTACCTATGGATAAATTACTAGAACAGATGAACAAGCCTGATGAGGAGGAGAAAGAGGTGCTCAAAGACATGGAGTCGCAAATGAACCATTTTCAAAACTTGAATGCTGTTGATACAATGAGTGTTGGTGGCACACCGTACTTACAACCCAATATGACTGGGCCTGCCCAAATGGCAAGAATGTTTAGTCCTTCGCCAGAACCGTTAAGACCGAACGTTACGGGTCCTGCGGATATGGCTAGAATGTTTGCTCCATCAAATAATTCTCAGAGTACTAATCCTAATAACAATAATAATAGTAGTTATAATGATTTCGTCACTAATGATAGTCCTTATAATAATAGTCTTGAAAATAATCCTGCGGCACCAAAAGTTTCACTATCCGCTTTCACAAGTCAGATGACAGGGCAAACCATGGAAAATACCATTCAAAATAGCGGGTCTTCTCTGTTGGCACCAATCCCGCCACCGTCAAGACATAGATCGGCGTCATCGCCTTTACCAAATAAGCCTGTTCCTCCTCCACCACCACCAAGAAGAAGGGTTCCTGTTCCACCAGTACCACCTAGTCGAGCCCCATCTCTGAATCCAAAAGGTGCGTTTTCAAATTCTCAGACATCAGCACCACCGCTACCGCCGAAGATTGCCGTTAATGACAATATATATTCATCAAATAACGATTCCACAGCAAATATTTTGGATGACTTGAAAGCATTACAAGAGGAAGTAGATAAAATACGAGATTTAACAGGAGGGTTTTAAATGGAAAATAGATACATAGCTCATATTCTTATTTCAAGTATGTAGATAATAGTAAAAAAAAAATAATACACTTTATTAAAATGGATAAAACAAAAAAAACTAAAAAAAAAATAATTGCTTCGGGCGAGGGTCGAACTCGCGACCTTAAGATTATGAGACTTACGCTTTAACCAACTAAGCCACCGAAGCAATTACTTGATGTGGACAGGAGCTATATTTTACCAGTCCTAGTGTTTATTAAGATTTTATGGTATTTTTAACATCAATTTTCTTTCACTATTATAACATTGTGATAAGTGAATCGTAATTTATCTTTCTCAACAAGTTTACTGACCTAATTCCATAGCATCAAGCACGATAGTTCTCTTGTAAATGACATTTTAGATCTATCTAACTTTATAGAACTTTGACATGGATTATTTCAAGTTGATTTGGAGAATATTTTCGTAAAAAAAAAAATTATGTCTCATTCAAAGTACATTTCCAGGACATTCTTATTGCTCCAACTGATATACTGGATAGAACTTTAATGTATGCTGCCAGTATTTAGCTATGCACATCTGAGAACCCTTTAATAAAGTCTACTACTAATTAAAGAGCAAACAATAAACAGTTAACTGACAGTTTGTGGTAGTACCAAACCGTTTAGAAAAATAATTTGAAGCGCGTCGTTACTTTGTTTTTCTTTTTTTCACTTTTCCTGTTTTGGTCTCATTCTACTTTCTCATTTGTAAACAAAAAGAAAAAAAAGGAAAACCTTGTGAGGACACACATACTCACAACATTGAAACTATCATAACTCTTCTTTCTTTCAATAATCACTCCATTCTTCTGATTTGTACATACCCATTTCAGTTATAACTGCAGTCTATTTATTTGTGGACTTTTATATATTCTCGACATTGATTGGATTCGATGATGCCACATGATTCACTATCACATGTGGCGACAAGTTTTTCCCTGCATCGGTCGTCACCATCAAGCAACAGTTCAACCAAACGACGTTTAGCATTAGAGGATGACCCAACAGTTCTACCCCCGGCATTAAGCTCATATAGTATACAGTGTTTAAATGAAAGAACCAAAACATCCACACTTCCATCTCAAATAACAGGAAAGTATGAACTAGATTTCCCGGACTCGAATAATAAAAGAGACAATACTTTACGAAACAAATTAGCTGCACATTTTACAAACGAATCAACTAGATCTCGTGAAATATCTAATTCATTCACAAACTTATCTGAAGACAGATCAAGCATAAATACTGCGCCAACAACAACCCCAGGCAGCAAAACATTTGAAGACTTGCGCAGTAAACGGAAAAGAAGGTTTGGTAAGCTGTTGGGACCACCTAAAAGAGGTATTGATATCGCTCAAGAAAGCACACCAGTTGGAGATAAACTGTCCTCTGAGAATGAAAGCAAGTCTAACCTCACACCGCAACTCAAACCGTTGAATGAAATAAAGCCGAAGGCACCATCATTAGAAAGATTCTCCCCTCTTTTGAAAAGGAACCATAAATCCATCGAGACTGACGATACCATTACAAAACGAATCGAAGCAAGAAGACGAGAACAGATGGAACAAGAGTTTGTGAAAAAAGAAAAGGAAAACGAATTGGCAGAAATGGAAATAAAAAAACTTGAACAAGTAGCAGTACTACAGTCTCCTTTCGAAGAACTTAAGTTTAATGAATTCCAAGAACCCAAACAAAGTCGTGTACCACTACGTGAAATACCTGTCAATAGTGCTGATGTTTTTCGAAAGCCAAAAGCTCCAAAATCTGTTGTATCTCCTTCTCCTAATGTACAAAGCAACCCCATTATACCACCTACGAAACCAGTTTTTAGAAATACCCTGCAAGACTTTCCACAACCTCCTCAACAACTTCAACATAATCAAAAACATCAACAGGCATTACCCTCTGCACCTATACCACCCAAAGTTCATTACGATAGACCCCAACATTCCGGAAATAAACGAGCATTGATAATAAATGGCAAGCTGTACGAAAAATTGGAACTTATAGGAAAAGGAGGATCATCCAAAGTATACCGAGTAAGATCACTCAATAACAATTGTGTTTATGCCCTCAAAAAAGTTGAACTTGGACAATTTGAAGATGTGAGTGGATTTAAAGGAGAAATTGATTTACTTACCAAGTTAAAGTCATGCGAAAGAGTAGTGACTTTAGTTGATTACGCCACCACTGAAAGCTCGCTTTATCTTATAATGGAGAAAGGTGATCTTGACTTGGCTGAAGTTCTTCAATATAGGTTGAAATTGGATGCTCCTTTGGATTTGAACTTTGTCAAATATCACACCATTGAAATTTTTAAATGCATAAAAGATGTTCACGATGCTGGCATTGTACACAGTGATTTGAAACCGGCGAATTTTTTGTTTGTCAGGGGCATGTTAAAAATTATAGACTTTGGTATTGCAAATGCTGTACCTGACCACACCATAAATGTTTACCGAGAGAACCAGATTGGTACACCCAATTACATGGCGCCAGAAGCCATATGCGAATCAAATTATACCTCAGCAAGAATTTGGAAGGTAGGCAAACCTTCTGATATTTGGTCGATCGGGTGTATTTTGTATCAATTCATATATGGGAAAGCACCTTTTGCTGGCTATTCTGGCAACCAGAAATTGATGGCTATAACAAATCCGCATATAAAGATTTCGTTTCCGAGCAGTGGCATTGGCAATACTCCGGTGCCTCTTAGTGCTATCGAATTGATGAAAAATTGTTTACACCGTGACCCAAACGATAGATGGACAATAGAGCAATGTCTAGCCTGTGATTTTCTACTGCCGAAAATAGTTAGTGAGAATTTTATTCGTGAAGTTGTTCACCAATCTATCAACTATGGCTATAACAGTAGAATCTCGGGTGACGGTATGACAAGTGATAGATATGATGCTTTGGTGGACTCTGTAATGAAACAAATACAAAACTTAAACTACAGCTAGTATGTAAAATATTTATATCTATGTTAATGAAAATACAAAACATATATAAAACCCTTTATCTAGGCCCTAACTTTTCCAACACTCTTGGTCCTTGTTCTTCCCATTCTTGTTTTGAAATCCACATATGATCCTTGTCTGCCATGATATTGGCCAACACTGCGCCTCCAATGAAAACCATATGTTTTCGTCTTGGTGGATCCTCAATTCTCACCTTAAATTTATCCAATCTAGAAGCATCACCCTGCAACACTCTAGTTAGCCACAATTGTTTCAATTCCTTTTCCAATCTTGAAGGCAAACCTGGGTACATGGAAGAACCTCCCGATAAAACAATTGCTTTATATAATGACGATCTGATATCCACATCAGCAGATTGAATAGTATTGAAAAGGGTTTCTCCAACACCCGGTTGTTCGACATCAACCAAATGTGGTTGGAATAAACATTCTGGAGCTTCGAATCTCTCGGACCCAACTTTTATAACTCTACCGTCTGGTAATTCGTAGCTTTCCACAAGAGTTGTAGTTTCACGAGCTAATTTGGCATCAAATCCTAAATCGTAGGACACATAACACAATTTTTCTTTGATTTGACGAACAGTCTCAAAATCAGCTGTTCTGTTAAAAGCATAACCACGACGAAACAACAAGTTGATCAAATGTCTAGTAACATCTCTACCAGCAACATCCAATCTTTTTGTCAAGTGATTTAACACAACTGATTCGTAAACTGGTACAATATGAGTAACACCATCACCAGAGTCCACAACAACACCAGAACTCAAACCTTGTGCATACAATGCCAAAACTGCTTGAATGGCTACATAAACACCATCAAATCCATATTTTTCAAACATGACTTGACACATCATTTCTCGGTTCTTTAATGGATTCATAGGTGGTTCTGTCAACAAGATTTTTTGGCCTTGTGGATTGATTTTCATTCTTTCATAAAATGCATAGTCCCATAAATGCTCCATATCTTCCCAGTTTTTAATTATACCGTTTTCCATTGGATAATTGATTTGCAATAAAGATCTCACTTGACTGGCTTCTGATCCACACATTATATCTTTAATTTCAACATCTGAGGGAACTAATATGTTTCGTTCTTCGGCTCGTAAAATTGGTCGTCCAACCATGGATGGAAATGTATGATCAGGAAAATTGGTTCCTGCTCTGCCGATTTTGACAAAACCAGTACCTTGATCAAGCACTACAATTTATATTGTTAGTAACTATACCATCAAAAAAGTAGAGTGCGTTGCTGATTTTAAACATACCAATTGGAGTAGACATGATGTAGATATATTGATTGCTTTACTATGAATGTTCAACACACCAACATAAAACTAGTGTCCGACCGAGCTTTCATTTTTCTACTCTTTTTTTTCCCTGGAGGACGAGAAGTGGGTAGGCGAAGTTGAAGAATCAACAAAGAAAAAAACAAGACTACAGTTGTAATTACAAGAATCGGTGAATACACTACCCGATGATATATATATATATATATTCATGGTTTCGTGTGCATCTTGAATAATCTGCTCTAATAAATCTATTATTTGGGGATCTTACAAGCAAATGTTAAATAGGAGGTGTGACTTTTGATTTCAGACTCTGACTTAGTAGCATTAAGCCATGTATAGTTTTCATCTCCTTCTTTGACTTTTGTGCTTTTCTTTGGAGTTTTGTATCCATTATCGGTCTTTTGCAACTTTTCTGGTGGCTCTTCGGAATTTCCTTTTTTCATTACTTCTAATCCAGTCTTGCGTCCATTTTGAATTTCTCTAATCCTTTGTACGGCGTCAGCAACTGATCGAACCATTTCTTTTCTTGCACTCCAACGTTTTGCCGCCACTTCAACCATTTCAATTTCAGTCCAGCCATTTTCCTCCAATGCACGTACAGTTCTATCCACTTGTTCTATACAGGGGGAGAAACAACATATTCCAGCTGCCTTGCTTGTAGAAATCACGGAGTCAAGATGAGGTATAGCATCCCATGGCGATGGCAAGTCCAAAAATACAACATCCCCATCGATGGTTTCATTGTCGATACTGAACCCACTGTTGCAAACATCACGATGAGTGATGATAGTGTTGTCCAATTTATGTTCTTCTAATTCCTTTTTTGCCTCCAAGTATCTAGGCTCGTGGAATTCATATGTAAATACTTTGCCCAGTAATGTGACAGTTCTTGCAAATGAATGAGTAAAAGATGCAGAACCAGTTCCTGCTTCAATCACGCGGGACCCTGGCTTAACGTTCAAACGCTGTATAATGTATGATGAATCAGGTGAATAAACTATCTGTGTTCTATGAGGTAATGACAATGTCCATAATTCTGGTGTTGGGTGCAATAGGTGGATATATCCGTATCCCTTGGCTCCAGGCATTTGTTCTCCATACTTCAGCCCAATCATTTTATCATGTTCAAAATGACCATATCTAGTATTGAATATTTCACCTTTCTTAACACGCAAAGGCTTGATTGTGGATCTGCTTATATACGCAAGCACTAAATCCCCCTCTTCTATGTAATCCTTGTATTGAAAAAATGACATTTTGGTTTATAAAGTTTAGATGTAAGATCTCATCTTGAGTCAGAATTTTTTTTTTTTTTTTTTTTTTTTTTTTTTTTCAGTAGTTGATGCCCTAGGCTATTCTTGCTCCTTTTTTTTTTTATGTTTACACCTTTCTCCGATGCTTTGACAGTATTATTTTTGACACAATTTGTGTATCTAGATGTCCCAACTTTCTCTTAATATGACATATTTGATTCAGAAAATAAGAATGCAAATTTAATTCCAACAAGTGTTGTCTCGTGAATTGATTGACCAAATTATGTGTCTCTTTTACAAGTGGATTATCAGCAACAAGCAAATGTAAATGATAATTGCGCATATGCTGATTGCAACTGTAATATTAGCTGTCCAGTAGTAAACTGATGGCCCAAAACAGAACATTTGCAGAAGAACATGTTTAGGAAATAGTACAATTGTGTTTCTTCATTCTAAATATATCAAATCTGTTAGTTTTAACTCTTTAGACTGTGATAGCCTGGTCGTGTGATTATATCAAATTTAACAGCCACCAGTTCAACAAAAAAATTTCATCAACCAAGACAAAAAAAATAAAAAACGCAAAAGAACAGAAAATACAAACACTCCAACAATAGGAAATAACTACATATTCTAATGTCAAGTGTATCGCCCCAATCAGATCAGTCTCAAGCATCAGATCCAATATCACCGAATGTGGAGGACTTGTATTTGGAAAGTTATGCATTTACCACAGCTGCTGCGATAGTGGGTTCAGTGGATAGAAAAATATTTGTTTTATTGAAAGACGGTAGGAATCTTCATGGTATATTAAGAACATTTGACCAATTTGCTAATCTTGTATTGCAAGACACCTTTGAAAGGATATATCTTGGGGAAGAAGGCGAGGCCCCTACTCGTTTTTCTGAAGCGTACCGTGGTGTGTTCATGGTGAGAGGTGAAAACGTTGTTATGTTGGGAGAATTGGATATTGATACAGAAGACGACCATTTGGAGAAGTTAGAACAAGTTCCTTTTGAGGTGGCGGAACGTGAGTTAAGAGAACAACAAGCACAAAAGATCAGGGAACAAAAAGTAAAGACAAAGCAATTATTACAACAAGGTTTCATTAATGATTTTCATATAACAGATTTGTATTAATATATATCAACGATAATGAGCGGTCTTTTTTTTTTAAAAAAAAAAATTTCATTTTATTTCCTACATACGTATATAATGTTGCCAAATCGTCCGAATAGCAATTCTCGTATTTATAATTTGCTACGTTGTGTTTCCATGTTGGTAAAGAAGGCGTCAACTTTTGGAAACTTCTTAGCTTCGTTTCTAGCCAATTGAGCCAAATGAGCTTCATCAGGTCCATCAGCTATTCTCAATGTTCTGTTATGGGCATACATTCTGGCCAACTCAGTGTCTTGAGACATACCTTCAGCTCCATAAACTTGAATACCCCAATCGAGAATATCAGAAATAGTTCTTGGGGTTTCAATCTTGGCCATAGCAATTTCCCTTTGTGCCTCTTTGGCATTGGAAATATCGATTTTGTGAGCGGCATTCAACACCAATAACAAACATCTTTCAATATCTATTTTGCTTTGTCCGTATCTGGATAAGAACCCCTCTCTTTGGTTCATGGGCTTACCAAAAATTAATCTGTGATTTGCTCTATGAGCAATTCTTAATAAAGCAAATTCACCAGAACCAATAGCTCTCATACAATGGTGGATTCTACCTGGACCCAATCTGGATTGAATCAACTCAAATCCTCTACCAACACCTGCCATTACAACATTAGGCATTTCATCAGCAGGAACTTCGTAGTCTTTGAATTGGATTTCACAATGTCCATGGGGAGCATCATCAAAACCAATGACTTGCAATGGTCTGATCAATTTGGCTTTTCCGGTAGCCAAAGCCTTTTTTGCATCGATAATCAAAACAGTGTGGTTCTGATAAGGGTTTTGCTTATTGTTGTCGGTCTTGCACATTACCAACCATACAGAGCATCTTGGATCTCCTGCCCCTGAAGCAAACCATTTGACACCATTGAGCACGTAATTACCATTAGAGTTCTTGATAGCGCTTGTAGAAATATTGAGAGCATTGGATGATGAAACACCCTTTTCGGTCATCAAGAATGCCGATCTGATTTCCCCATTTAACAAGGGTTTCAAGTATCTATCTTTCTGATAAGTGGTACCATATTTGGCAAACAATTCCATATTACCGGTATCTGGAGCAGCAGTATTGGTAGCCTCTGGCGCAGTGTATGAACGACCCAAGTATCTGGCCATCAACCCATACTCTAAGTTTGTGTATTGTGGACCTTCTTTATAATGCTTTGACAAAAACATGTTCCATAAACCAAGTTCCTTGGCTTTCTTCTTCAATGTCTCAATGACAGGAGGAACACTTTTCCATCTTTCTGAAGGGATGTCAGAGAGCTGCTCAAAATAGATCTGATCTGCTGGAAGACAATAATCGTTTACGAAATCTTTGGTTTTCTGGATAGCATCAAGACCACGAGGGGAAATCTTTTCAAGGAAAATAGCAGGAATATCTTCTTTAACTGACATAATAAAATACTGAAATTAATTAATGATGAATTGATAGAAGAAAAGTAATCGAATACTGGATCAATCAAGAATATTATTTCGGTATTTATAGTTGAGATTCAAGGAGTTTAATTTCAACATCCCCACAAAATTGGTTAATTACGGCCGGAAAATGCACTATTTTCCGTTTTGAATGCACCGAGACATTTACTTTTTCAATGTACGACATTTGTGTGTCGAATCGCGACACATTCAACTTTTGAAATGTTGTTTTCTCATGAAACACAACTTTTTTTTTTTTTTTTTTTCGTTCTTTGGATTTTGCCTTCAGATACATTTTCATCAACATCTCAGAACTAGTATTATTAAGCAATCATGGAAATTGAATCAGATATTCCAAGAATCCCCGATTTTCAATTATCAGAGAAGCAATTTTTATTGCAACACACTGACTTGGAAGAACAGGACCGTCATCGCATTATAGAGGAAATCCTTGAGACAATTAAAAAAGATCACCTTGCTCCGTATTATCATTACTTACATACCGAAATTACCGATTTCCCTTATGACGAGAGTTTGTATCGTGAATTGACCTCTGAGAATGAAAAGGTTATTGAAGAATTGAAACTGAAAATTAAAGAGGCTGAGGATGAAGAAGACACGGAGTTGGACGTGGCATCAACAACAATGAAACTAGCAGAATACTACACTAAAATTATCGATAGAAAGAATGCCTCAGAGACATTTAAAAAAGTGTTAGAATTGACTCCGAATACAGGTAGCAAGATTGATCATTTGTTGACACTAACTAGAATAGATTTTTTCTTTCACGATTTGCCACTGGTCCAAAAGCATTTAGAGCAAATTGCCCAGTTGAGTGAAAAGGGGGGTGATTGGGAACGTCGTAACCGTTTTAAGGCTTACAATGGTATTTATATGTTGGCAACAAGAAATTTCGCTGAAGCAGCAAAGTTGTTAATTGATTCATTGGCTACATTTACATCTACCGAACTTTGTTCTTATGAAGAAATAGCCCAATATGCTATTGTTGCTGGCGTCTTGTCGTTAGAGAGAGTTGATTTGAAAAACAAAATAATTGATTCTCCAGAGGTTTTGTCCATCTCATCCACAACACCAAATTTGGAACCGTTGTTAAATTTGACAAACTCCTTATATACCTGTGAGTACAATTACTTTTTCCAGTATCTTTTGGATTCCTACGAGAAGTTGTTGTTGACAAACAAATACTTGTACAAGCATGCAAACTTTTTCCTCAGAGAAATGAGATGCAAAGCTTATAGTCAATTGTTGGAAAGTTATAAATCATTATCTTTGAAGTCAATGGCAGCCAATTTCAATATAAGCGAGGAGTTTTTAGATGAAGATTTGTGCAAGTTCATCCCTAATAAAAAGTTAAATTGTATAATTGATAAAGTTAATGGAATAATTGAAACAAATAGACCAGACAACAAGAACAGCCAGTATTATGCGTTACTTAAACAAGGGGATAACTTGTTAACCAAATTACAGAAATACAGTGCAGCCGTCAAATTGAGTGGGGCAGAAAGAGTTACCTAAGGATTATAATTTGAGGGGTAAATCCATTCCCACTCGCAACGGAAAATGGTTATCCATTGTTGAACAAAAGAAGGTGTGCACATATTATGAATGTATTGTCAATTATATTAGTTGTATAGAGATTAGAACTTGTATCTTTAACTAACAATATATACATTTCTATGTTCGTTAAAAGTATGTCAGTATCAGTAGATCTTATTCTAACAATATTTTTTTTTTATCCGTAGAGATGTGGCTAGCGGTAATTAAGTAAAGAGGGAATTGAAATCTGCTGCAACTGTTCATAGAATCAACCTCCAAAAAATTGTATGACACATCTGATACTAGGAATCAAAATCACAATGTTTATAAACTCCCCTAAAAAAACTTTCCAAGGTGTTGAGCATTCCATTTCGTGGATTAGATATTGTTACAAGATACCGTAGGTAAGTTTAGCTTACCCAAGTGTGATTGATTTGAAGTATCAGGAATTCAATTGATTCCGGAAAACACCATATTAATCACTACTAAAGATCAGCAAGTTGCTTGATAGTGGCAACAAACATGATTGGTCGTGCAAGCACAACCAATTAATTTTTCTTTGAGAGATTCTGTTGAAACATCCATTTCCTTTTTTTTTCTTCCCACCTCAAAAAAAAAGTTTGTCTTTCATCACCTTAGTCATTATAAGACCATACCACCAAGGATGCCCCCTTCTTTAAACTCTAATATCCTCTACATCGGCAATTTACCGTTTGATTGGGACGAGAGAACTGTTGAGTCTGTTGTTTTCGGATCAGGAAATATTGTAGATGTTCGATTAGGTTTCGACCGTGTCGGAAAAAACAAAGGTTTTTGCTTTGTCGAATACAAAACAGTACAAGATGCACAAAAGGCCTTACCATTATTGCAACAGGTGGTGATATATCAAAATGGCCGGAACAAGAAGCTAAGGGTAGAGTTGTCGAAAGAAGGATACAAGGCCCAAACTATTAACCCCGATTCAAGACCAATTAAGCAACTAAATCGTTCTAAGTTGCCAGTCAATGTGAAATTGCCTAACGAGATGATAGCAAATAGTCCCCACGTAATGCAAGCTCCAGTATTGCCATCCAACGGGTTAAGAGGCGGCAGTATGCAACCACCACCACTAGCCCCTCCTATGGCTGGGGGACCAAATCAACAAGTTCCATCAAAACTTTTACAGGCATCGAAGTTTTTACCACCTGCATCAAATTTTAGGCTAGAAACCACAGATAATATAAATGTATCGCTAAGTAAAATCCCTCCTCCGCTGTTGATTGAATTAATTTCTCAGATGAAAGCTTTGCTGCAAAGGGACCCAACAACGCTTCGTGATTTCTTTCAAAATCAACCGGAAGTGGCCTTGTGTACCGCTCAAGCTTTGTTATTGATGGGGTTCATAGATAGTGATGTTATTGAAGAGTCTCTGAGATCTGCTTCATCGACACCTCAGCTACAAACACTACAACCAGGAAATCAATCAACATCTTACATGGGTGGCCAAACAGGAGGATACAATAATAGTTTTAACAGAAATAATGGTCAAAATTTTCAACAACAACAACAACAGCAGATTATACCTGGTTCCAAATGGCCTCATTTACCACTTCAAATTCAGCAGAAGCTTGTAAATATGCCTCCAGATCAGGCACACTTGGCTGCACAAATATTGTCTTTGCTGCCGGAGAGTTTACTGGGATTGCTGCCACAGGAAAGACAGACTGTGGACAAAATAAGAGCCCAATATTTGTCGTAAAATTGATTAAACAAAAAAAAAAAAAAAAAAAGAAGCACATGGTCACCAACCCCAATTAACCTTGTGGGTATTCAATACAGTATATATGTCCGTTTTTAATATCATGGTTTTTGCATTTATTATTTACTTGTACGTATGTGTAAATTTCTCTGAGAGCAACTGTTAGGAAGTGTTGCTGACATCTGTAGTGGCAGCAATAGTTGCTGTTGAACAAAAAAGCAATAGAAAGTAGAAGAACAAAAAAAAAAAAAAAAAAAAAAAAAAAATTGCAAGTATGGTTACACACTTCCCATAGCAATACAACATTTAGCAACAATCACAAAATGCAGCCAGGATTATATAAAAGGGCAAAGCAATTCCCGAATCCTCGAAGGTAATTAGATCTTTTCTTCTGGTGTAACGAAATATAAAAACAACGATAATCAAATCATTATGTTGCGTCAAAGTTTGTTCAAAGTAAGAATTGCATTTCCTTTAAGATCATTCACAACAACCAGAAATAACCGAGGCATAATCAAGGAATCCGCTAAAGTTCTTTTTGGAAAGAAAGGTGAAGAGAGTGTTAAGCAAGGAGAGAACAAAGTTAAATCTACACTTGATGATGTGAATACAAAGACTGGGAAAGTGTTAGCTGATGGTATCCAGAAAACACAAGATACAGTTGAAGACGTGGGTATAGGCGCCGAAGATATTAAGAAAGGAGCAGAAACATTAAACCAGAAAACAGGCAAAATCTTATCTGATGGTATTCAAAAAGCTCAAGACGTAGTTGAAGATGTGGATGTTGGTGCTGAAGACATTAAGAAAGGAGCTGAAACTGTCAACCAAAAAACAGGCAAAATCTTATCTGATGGAATTCAGAAGGCTCAAGATGTAGTTGAGGATGTTGATGTTAGTGCTGAAGACATTAAAGAAGGAGCCGAGGCAGCCAACAAGAAAGCAGGAAAAGTCTTAGCAGATGGTATTCAAGATGCCGAAAATTTGGGGGAACGTGTACAAGCAAGACACGAAGTGAAAGAAAACACCAAAGGTTATGCTAATTTAGAAGACAAAGGAAGAAAGGTTCCAATTGAACAAAATAGACCAGAAGATTTGATGTAGAGCTGATTTTGCACTTGTGGATAAATATATAGCCAGTACATACGATTTATTTTATAAAACTATTCAATAAAAAACTATGTGTAGCTGGCATTGATAAGTATAGAGAATGTGTCATTTTTTTTTCGGAAATAAGGAGTGAGATAATAATAATAATTAGCTAGTATTGCAAAAAGAAAAGATAAACACCAATAATTGTTACATCCCTTAACCTGATGATGCATGATTCCTGGGAAAAGGGGGTTTAGACTCCCAGAAAACTCAAATATACAAACTACCTTCATAGTCTCTATAGTTTTGGGTTTTTTTTTTTACTTTTCTTTTCTTCATTCAGTTATTCTAATTATCAAGAACCAAATCATTATCAATAATGTTACGACCCGTCGTTCAATATTCTACAATAATAGCTTATCGTTCCTATTCGATAGTTCAGGCTGCAAAAAACGCCTTGTATAAAGTGAATCTCAGATTGGGCAAGGTTGCAGCGAAAGATATCGAATATGTTGAGAATGCTGCTACTGGGGTGAACAAAGCAGCACATAAAACAGCAGAGTCAGCAGCCTATTTAAACAAGAAGACAGGAGAAATACTTGCTGAAGGTATTGACATGGCTCAAGTTGCCAAACATCGTGCTGATGCAATTTCAAAAGTTCGCAAGAACAAACTTGGCTATAAGAACTTACAGGATAAGGGTTCAAAGGTTGAAAGCGAGCAATGCAGACCAGATGATGGTTTGTAAAGCTAATTATGTCCTTTTGTACAACACAGGTTTACATTTGAATTGGTATTCTTATTTTGATGATAGCACCCCAAGGTTTTTTTAGGTATGCAGTAAGTAGCACTCTAAAATCGACTATTGTGTATGAGTATATAATTGCAAAAACGAAAAACAAGGTTTGGTGCATTTATTCATTTTTAGTGTCCTCATTTGTGTAATTATTGCACTTGATAGATCTAATCTCTACCGCTAAAATTATATTGGGACACCTTTGTGTTATATTGCAGCTACAGTTCGTTGATAATTATTCTTAGCTCTTTATTAAGAGAAATAGTCCGGTAAAGGCTATTCTTTATCGGGACAGATAATTTAATGCAATTTTGTCAGACCTTGGACAACCTTGCGTAAAGACTACGTAATAATAATAATAATAACGATAATTGTTCAAAATTCTCACTAAGTATCAATGACTTCTACATAATTCAGAGGTACCCATCCCATTGTCCCACTTCTTTTTCTGATTCTCAACCAGCTATCTCTGCTGTCCAATATAGCAACAATTTCTTTAGGTTCTAATGGCGCTTCAAGTTGTGGGTTTTGTGGATTGAACTCATACAAGGCTCTTGCAAACTGAATTTTGCTAGGAACTTGTGGTGGACGTTGATTTTTTTCTTCAAGAAGTTTGATTGCCTTCGATAGTAAGTATGGGAATCCTACAGCAGCTACCAAGAAAAGAACCAAAGGTTTCAATGAAATTCTTGGTTTCTGACCTGATTGATTTCTCCGCAAGTTTTCTTCTAATTTCTTTTGATTTTTTTCAAACTTGGTAAATTCTGAAGCGTTGATGCCATAGTTGTAAACTCTACCTGTGATTTTGTAGAATATCTTTTTAACAAACTTTATCAAAGCAAATATACCTAATATTGACCCTAAGGCGTTCTTCAAATTGCCAAATTGTTCTGCCAAGTTGACCATTGTGAAAAATGACGAGTGCGTGGCCATATATGTGGCCTCTAACATTTGAGCAAATCCCCCCACAGCCCCTATTATACTCTCTATCAATTGAAATGTGGCTTGAGTGCCCTCTCCTAACCCTCCTGGTCCCATCATCGAAGGGTTGTTACCATACATCCCACCACCGTACATCCCACTTCCATAGCTCCCATATCCACCGTAACCACTCCCATAACCTCCATAACCGCCTCCATACATACTCCCATATCCACCATACATCGAGTTACCATACATACTTGATCCGTATCCACTGCCATACATGCTTGATCCATAGCCACCGGTGGTGCCGTAACGATTCATTGACGAATTCCCATAACCTCCATACGGCGAAGATTCTGCCATAGTATTCAAATCTGACGAAAGCGAAGTTGGAAGCTCCGGCACAGTTGGAGGTTGTATTTGCAGGTGCTGTTGTCCTTGAGTTGTGGCAGTTGTTGCGGAATTTGATATTGAAGGTGGTATATTACTCGTTACCGATTCTGTGGTTGATGCTGCTGATTTTCCTTGTGATACTTCCCAAGGTTTAGTTCTAGGTTGTGATGAAGACATGAAGCGAAATATATTAATATAAGTAGTGTAAAGTGGGTGATATCAAAATAGTTTTTAAAAAGTGCTATTTGATAGATTATGTTTCTTACCAACTGGCGATGACGGGTTTGTTTGGATGATATTACTTTTTTTTTTCCCTCTTTTAATTTATCAATGTTTGTAGTTTTTTTTTTTCTTTTGCTCCATTAACTCCACTTTGCACTTGAAAAAAAAAAAAAAATATAGAAGAATATAGTCACGTGCCGTACAAATAGTAGATTTTTTAAACCCGACAAAATTCTGTTTATATTTGATAGGTAAAGAAATTGAGGGCCAAAACCATTTGGAATCACATATTGTTGTTTGTTTGCTAACTATTTGATTTGTTGCTGTTTTTTGAGCTTTTAATTATTTTTTTTTGGTTTCCCCGCTTTACAACATGTGAAGAGTTAAATCAATCCTCGGAATGACTACCATTGGTAACAGTTGCACGACTAATTATTTTGTTCCCATTATCTACCTCCGCACATCAGATGACGGGGCCCGATTCTCATTTATAATATACAGCTACCGCTTAGTATTCAAAAAGGGGTTAGAAGAAAAACAAGCACAAGTTGGTAGTTAGATGTCAATAAAGGTTTGTACGACTTGAGTACAACTTTTAAACAAAAGAGGTGACCGGAACTTATTGTAAACGATGTTCAATTTTTTTCTAATACAACTACTATCAAAGGTTACTTAAATATTTTCTAGATTCTAAATTCTAGTATGGTATTGCTGTATCATCAAACATGCTTTTCTTGATATCTGATTCTGACCTTTACTGTCTAGCCTATGATTTCGCTATTATTTGTGTTTTGCTCTTGAGAATTCAGCTCCAAAACATCAATCCAAATATGACCAGGTAAACTAATGTTACTATGGAAACTGAACTTATTCGAACACTACCTTTTAACTTCTCTAGTCATGGGAGCGGTTCATTAGAACTACTCAATCTATTCAAATGCAAGTAAACATCAGTTCCATAGCCTTCCATGGAAATCAACTTCAAATCACCACCAAAATATTGTGCATATAATCTACTAATGGGTAAACCGTAACCAAAACCAGCCATTGGTGCTTTGAATGAGGTTTGATCATATTCTGGTTCTAATTTTGGTGTTTCATCCACGGTTGTGTACAAATACGTCCAAATCAACGGCAATGATGACCTAGGTATACCACCACCCTCATCAGAAATTTTTATTGCAATGTCTTCGGTACCTTCCAGGATAATTACTTTTATAGGTGGAAATTTCAAATCATTTATATCGATTTCGTCAAATTTCAAATTTGGATCTTCGTCTATCATCTTTTGTTTCAACTTTGGTGTGTGGAACTCGATGGTAGCTCTCAAAGAGTTCTTCAAAGTTTCAAAAAGCATGTGAATCAAGTGTCCAGGAACATACATAAAATTTATGTCTTGTTGAGGTGCAATCAACTGTATTTCTGGGGCTTCAAATAACCCATAATATTCTTCACAAATGTACTTGGCAGTTTCAATAGCATCTTCAGCAATTTCCCCAACATTGCAATCAGTACATATGACACCAACATAATTTGAACGAGGCTTCTTGGTGGTTCCTTGAGACCCGTTAATCAATGAACTTAATCTCTGCTTTGTAGGTGAATTCTGGGCCATATTTAAAGCAATATGTTGACCAATCAACATTCTTATACCAATTCTCGACATATAAAACCGATCTAAAAACGTCTGGATTTGAGAATTGACCATCACAGTTTGATTTTTAGTTTTCCATTCTTGAACTCCTTGGGCCATGGTTGCCACTGTAGCATCGTGTCTTTTTTTAATTACTTCCAATGTTTCACGAACCAATTTGTTGTAATCATAAACTTCTTTTGGCCACACAATGTTTCCCTGACACGGACTAAAATACGACATGCCATAAGTTGGTGATTCAACTCTTGTTTGGGTGTTATCACTTAAACGGGGTCTTGCTCTGGAAATGGAATGGTGATGGTGGTGATGTCGGACAACAATCCCATCGTCGCTAAAAATATTATTGATTGCCGGGTTGTCATCTAGCAGATCGGGTATACGATGTATCTCTTGTTTGACATGTGGTTTTTCAGTTATCGAGTCCTCTGGTAGAGAATGTTTACTGGCACCTTTGGATAAAAGCTTTGCCAACTCGTCGCTTATCTTTGGTTTATGTAATTCCGTTAATTCTTGGAAGGATTGGGCATACCAATTTTTCACCTGAATTGTTGATGGCATTTCATTCAATCCTAATGGGGCATTCTCCAAATCTTTCACTTTTTTAGCCAATCGGATTGGTAACTCTTCAACGATAAATCTTGATGCTAAGAAAATTGAACCTGGGGAAGGAACCGGTCCAAATTGGACCATCTGTCTCAAGGAAACCGGGGTTTGGTTGAAAGAAGCATATTTGAATATTTGATCCTTGAGAGCTTGTGTTAATTCCCAAGCTGTACCCATTCTTTTAACGACTTTTTATACAATTTGCTAATAATGACAGATAAGAGATAAAAAAAAAAAGAAAACGAACAAGATTATTGAGCAATTTTTTTTTTTTGTCGTTGACTTTTGCGGAGGAGCAACGCACAAACCAGAAGTCTAAAAAAAATCAACAAAGGAGGAGGAGGAGGTCGTCCAATCAGGCAAAAAAAAAAAAAAAAACCAGAGATAACCTTTTGTGTAACCTTTTAATGGCGGAATCAAAATTGTATATGCTTTTCTGAACTGAAAATATTGTCCTGGTTTAATCAGGAGGTACAATACCTCAGTAGCGATCACGGCAATGGTTACAGTTTTGTATTTGTTGATAACAATACGAGTTATGTTAGCTTATTCAAAAGTTAAACAATCAAATGCAGCTTTTTTTCTGCTGTAACAATGAACAGATGGATGAACGGAAGATGTTAACCACAAATCATGCCACATATATCTCCAGACAACTCCCGGTTGCAGGGTTTTTAAAAATAGCCAATTACTTCATCTTTAGCTTCATAATACACTTTCCATTGCCAACAAATAATAACAAGCGATCCAGTATTAGATCTAGGCAAATAGTGTGATTATTAGTATTTTCTTTTTGGTGTAAATAGATTTCCGTGGTTATTGAGTGGTATTAGAAAATGCGCTAGCATTGACTTGAGAATCATTTTTTTTTTTTTTACTCCGAGGTTTTGGATTTGTCAATATTGCCCAAAACTACATAACCAAAGGTCAGTTAATCATTATAAGGGTGAAACACATCTACTTGATGTGGCACACATTTGTAAATGGCATTTGACTTTTGGACACCTTTGTCAAAAGGTTAAAAACAGCTGTGAAAACTTTATCTTCTGACCCCGGACATCAGGAATAAAAAACAGTTGTCATACTGCATACAGATCAAAGTGACTCAACTACGGAGCTGAGGAACATGAAAAAAACATGGGGATTTGTGTAACAATGGGTATTCTTTTTATTTTTTAATTTTTCTCATGATTTTCCATCCCGTATTTGTAATTCAAAAATAATATAAATAATCCTTGTTTCTTCATAAGAAATGGATAGTGAAAAAGAAGAAAATCCATCAAATCAATTTCATTTCCATAAAACTTGACTATTTTTTCAATACCTATTCACTATTTGATATCTCCACTATACAATGGTTACTAAAAGAATATTTCACGTTGCTCAATTCAGAACCGCAACTAGACACTGGGTGCCAGTGTATTCAAGAGCATACTTCTCATCGAGACAAAGATGTGTCAATTTTAATAACATAAGTGATAGCAATTTGATAGCTAATGATGATGTTTTGGCCAGTTCCACTTCTGCTGCTGAAGAAACTGAGACGTTTGAACCAACTATACATTCATCTGAGGACATTGTTACTGCTGGTCCAGTTAACAGAGCTTAAGTAGTTTTCTTATAGTGATACTAATGAATTTACGAGTGATTGATTAATTGATATACTACAACTTTTCGTATGTTTCTTTGTAAATTTAGGGAGACGAATGGGGGGGTATATAGTTTTACAATAAGCTTTTGAGTTTTTGATTGTCGTTGAATTTGACTTGACAAACAATATGTAATATTAAGTTAATTTACTAGATTTTTCAAAATCCTACCCCAAATATTATAAAAAGTATAATTTTTTCTTATCCCTAAAGCTGTACCCTGCCACTTTTTTCTTAAATAGACTTTAATGTGGCATAATTTTATTAAACACATTTACAAAAAAAAACAATGTGACAACCAAACCCCGTAAATCAATACTAACCTTAATTTATCATATGAAAGCAAACTCATCCAGTAGCAACAGGTGATACTGCTTTGAATGCAGATCATCCTTCCATTCCCCCCCTTTTTTTTTTCCATCTCGTATCCTGATTCACATCTGCAAAAACAGAAAACAGCAATTTAACCACTAACATTTATTATCTTATTTTTTCCAGGACACGCATATTTTCTTGTGGCTGTGTGGCTTCTTGTTTTTGTTTGGCAAATGTTTTTTTTTTCAGTAGAATTTCACCAAAGTTTGGAATCAACACCATATTTTTTTTCTATTTATTATCCGACCCATCATTTACTAACTCCCTAACAACATTCAATGCTGTCATTAAAAGTTGCAGTGGGACAGCTTTGTTCATCGTCAAATCTTTCCCAAAATCTTCGTGTGGTAAAGAAATTGTTACAAAAAGCTCAATTGGAAAAAGCTCGTATACTTTTCCTACCAGAAGCAACCGATTACATCTCAAGAAACGCCAGTCATTCAATCGAACTATCTCAGGAGGTTCAAAGTAACTTTTTATCTCCATTGTTGGATTATATTAAATCTTTAAATGGATCAACGTACTTATCCATTGGAATACATTTACCAGGAAACAAGAGAGTTCGAAATCTACATGTGTTAATTGACCCCAAAGGTGCCATAGTTTCTGAATACCAAAAAGTGCATTTATTTGACGTCGATGTGCCAAATGGGCCAATATTAAAAGAACTGAATGCTGTTGAACCAGGAAACAAAATTGAAGACCCCATTGCCATTGATGAGTTTAAACTAGGATTAGGTATTTGCTATGATATTAGATTCCCTGAATTGGCTTTGAGGCTTCGTAAATTGGGGAGTGATATTATCACATATCCTAGTGCATTTACAACTCGTACAGGAGAAGCTCATTGGGAATTGTTGTCTAAAGCAAGAGCCATAGACTCGCAGTGCTTTGTCATTAATGCGGCTCAGTGTGGACAACATCAAGTTGGAACAGACCCTAATGATGCATCGACAGTAATAAAAAGAATAAGTTATGGTGATTCCATAATTGTTGGTCCATGGGGTGAAGTTTTAGCACGAGGAGCAAAGTATACAGACGAATTGAAACATGACGATGATGGTGATTATTATGAAATAATTCAAGCAGAATTGAAATTAGACAATTTAGAATCAATCAGGAGAAATATGCCATTATTAGATCACCGAAGACCAGATGTTTTTGGGTATGAGATATAGAAGTTATTGATAGGTGGAAAAAGATAAAGAAAATGTGCTGAAACAATTTCAAGCTACATTGCGTGCATCAATAATGGATTGTATTATTTGAAAGAGATCCCGATAGAATTAGAATGATATACTATTGGTTTTCTGAATTATAACTCCCACTCAAGCAAGTCGCTTGTTTATGTCGTGATAAATATGATAGAATAGAATAATAGAACAAAAACTTAATAGATTAGCAAATTATTCAGCTATTTCTGGATTCATTATTGTCGTTTGAGATGAATAATTTCTCGTTGGTCTTTCTGAAACAGCATTAGATTGATATCTAATTTTATTTTATGATACACGCATGTGTAACGTTTAAGAAGATACTGGGTCAATGTCTTACTGCGTGCTTTTTGATTAACTTATTTTATTATCTCATTCAGTATTTCTATAAAAAATCACAATTTGCAACCTCACATATAACGATCTTCTTAATTCCTTTAGGACAAACAAACTACAGAGAGTTGCACAATATATTGCCTACACTTTTACAAGAGCATCATAGATTATGACAGCGTCACTTTGTCTTACTAATTCAAGTCACAGGTTTTACAAATCAATTAATCGTAAATTCATTATCATGCCTATAAATAAATAAATAAAATTTAAAAGAACTTATGCTCTGTTGACTGGACCAGCAGTGATGACATCGTCCGAAGAGTGTACGGTTGGCTCGAATGTTTCGGTTTCTTCTTGAGCAGCAGTAGCAGAAACGGGACTGGAAAACACATCGTCATTGGCAATCAAACCACCTTCACTTATATTGTTGAAATTGACAGCTCTTTGTCTTGATGAGAAATATGCTCTGGAGTTCACCGGAAGCCAATGTCTTGAAGCAGTTTTGAATTGAGCAACTTGAAAGATTCTTCTGGTGACCATTGTGTGTTGTGAATAGATAATAGTGAATATGTTAATGCAATAAAAAGTAATAACTAATGTAGTTAATAAATAAAAGGAATTGAATAAATTTATTTAGTGAATAAAAACAAACTAAAAGAATAATTGAAAAAAAAATTGTGAAAGTTGGGATGTATTTATACTTGGTGGGATTTGTTTATCAGCAAAAAAAACAAAATTTCAAGTTTAACTAATTATTACACAATTCTCCAGAATTTTGTCATGTTCCTCAGCTCCGTAACTGAGTCATTCACGATTATCTGCAGGATACGCACAATTCTTTGTTCCTGTTGTCCGCTGTTACAAGATGAGCCGCGGATAATTCATGAATCACCAAAAAAATAAAAAGAATTACTGTTGACATCATTGATTTGATTGATTGCTGAAAATTCGGAAATGAGTCTTATCACACAAACAATTTTTCGGCTTTATTTTTTTTTCTCTTGCCACAATATCAAATTTTTTTTTAGATTGCTGAAACGCTCCGTTCAAGCGATGGCAATAATTTGAAAAGAGTCTGTTTATTTAATCATGATTATCCAACCACGGTGTTTGAAATATTACTATAACAGAAAGCAATGACAAAAACAATTGTATTCTCTAGAAGTTAGTACATCAAATCGGCAAAAACACCAAATACTACACTTTATGTTCTGAGCTCTAACCCAATACGATAATTAATATCTTTGATAACCTAAACTAGAAATTGATCAAACAAAAAATATTAAACAGTAATTCTCATTCTACTATACTGTGTTAGTAAAAGAAATATGATTAAATCTAACTATTGAAAGTCTCAACATTTGCAAATTTTTTTTTTTGAGTTGGACCTTTTGGTCTAGAAAACGTACATGTGCTAGTAATCTTACACAACCAACACCCATCCTGCATTTGGACAGGTCTGGCCCACATTTTGTCTCTAACATTTGTAGTCACAGCTGCAGTGCAACCCAGTCAAACAGCACCACCAAAACACATATACCCGTTTTGTGCCACAACCACCCAACTTTTCCGCTCAAAAAGTGGGTCCACAGAATTTTCCCACCCCAATCACCCCTACACTACAGTTACAACCCATACGCTTTAATAGTTATAGGGCTGTTGTCCTAAAAGTATTTTTGGTCACGTGTGAGACAGCAGATAAGGTTCGCGTTTTTTTACTTTTTCGGTTGCGGCCATATCTAGCAGAAAGCACCGTTCCCCGTTCGATCAACCGTAGTTAAGCTGCTAAGAGCAATACCGAGTAGTGTAGTGGGAGACCATACGCGAAACTATTGTGCTGCAATCTATTTTTTTTTAGTAAGCTATATTTTTTTTTTGCATAAACCCTAGGTAATCGACCCTGCTCTATCCAATGATGGTAATAAAGATGGGGGGTGTCTAGCAAAAAGGGGGAGTTCTAGAGGGTGGTATAAACATAGAAAACCTGGGATCGAACACAAGCAATCGCATTTTTTTTACACACAAAAAATGTTAGGGTTTTCCTACAAAAAAATACATACAAAAAAATACATACAAAAAATACATACAAAAAATACATACAAAAAATACATACAAAAAATTGCCATACAAAAAAATACATACAAAAAATTACCATACATTTTTTCCCATACAAAAGAAATCACATACAAAAAATTACTATGTATTTCGCGCATACAAAAAATTGCCATACAAAAAATTACTATGTATTTCGCACATACAAAAAAAATACACACAAAAAATTGCCATACAAAAAAATTACTATGTATTTCTCACATACAAAAAATTACTATGTATTTACAAAATTCCATACAAAAAATTGCCATACAAAAAAAATGTTAGTATTTTTTACACGCAAAAAAATTACTATGTATTCTCCCATACAAAAAATTACCATACAAAAAAAAAGTTAGTATTTTTTACACGCAAAAAAATTACTATGTATTTACACACAAAAAATCACATACAAAAAATTGCCATACAAAAAAATTACTATGTA